>NW_014585963.1:1458-3203 GCF_000485595.1 Priapulus caudatus
GTTCTCAAATTGCTATCGCTCCTGCTATTGGTAGATACAATTACGTGCTAGCTAATAAAATTTCTCGTCATACTCGCTTTGATTTTCCTAGTGATGTACTTTATATAATATTAGTGGTCACATGGGTGTCGATGCTATAAACACAAGGCAAATATATGAGGGCAGACCTTAAAATGGGTCCATAAGCCTCTTCAGCATGTGTAGTCTGTGTGTTAGGCCAGCTGACACGCGCACGGGCGCTGTTCATCACAGCGTGCGTCTGGCATTATTATACATGTCTTATTAATTCTGTGTGCCGTTTGCGCGCCTTTTTATTTTGTATTTAAGCTCATAAAGTGTAAGCACGATATATATATAATTATAAAATGCACTTATCTAACCGCAATCCAGTTTGGCTATAATCTCGTCATGACGCGCTATACGTGTATTTTTAGTGACGCTACGAGTCAAAACTTTACAAAAATATTTATTGCAAAAACAGAAACGGTCGCACTCGTAAGCCGATAGGATAGCTTACTCCGTCTATTTGTTTAGCTCGTTGTCTCCGCCATCAACTCTGGCTTACGGTGCATAGCTGGCATGGAAATATCCGGATCTCCCTTATATGCCGCAAGCGTTACGTCTGGTATGACGGTGGTCGCCTAGTTCTCGCGCCGTCGTTAAAATTGTCATCATCATCCTCATCGTCATCAATATCATTGTCATCGCCATCGTCATCAATATCATCGTCATCGCCATCGTCATCAATATCATCGTCATCGCCATCGTCATCATTGTCGTCATCATCCCCATCATTATTATCATCATCGCCATCAGCATAGCTGTCGTCGCCGTCGTAGTCGTTAATCCCTCTCGTCGTCATCGACATCGTCATCATCGTCGTCATCGACATCGCCATCGCCATCGTCATCGTCATCGTCATCGTCATCGCCATCGTCATCGTCATCGTCATCGTCATCGCCATCGTCATAGCTGTCGTCGCCGTCGTAGTCGTTAATCGGCCTCATCGTCATTGTCATCGTCATCCCAGGTGGTCTTTGGCGTAAGCTCTCGTCTTCATCATCGGGATTGGGATTATGAGACCCGGGGAATTCTCACCCGCCGCTTGCTTTAGCCTCGTGTGCGGGGAATACGCCCCGAGTCGATTCCCTTGTTAAACATCGCCTTTGAACGGCGCCGCCTCGCCCTCCCCATCCTCTCTCTCTCTCCTTCCATCCCTCTCTCCCTTCCGTCTCCTCTCCTACCTCCCTCTCTCCCTCTTTTCTCTTCCCTCCCCTACCTCTATCGCTCACTTCATCCCTCCCTCCCTCCCTCCCTCTTTTCTCTTCCCTCCCCTACCTCCATCGCTCACTCCATCCATCCCTCCTTCCTTCTTTTATCTTTCCTCCCCTACCTCCATCGCTCACTCCATCCCTCCCTCCCTCTTTTCTCTTCTCTCCCCTACCTCCATCGCTCACTCCATCTCTCCCTCCCTCTCTCTTTTCCCTTCCCTCCCCTACCTCCATCGCTCACTCCATCCATCCCTCCTTCCCTCTTTTCTCTTCCATCCCCTACCTCCATCGCTCACTCCATTCATCCCTCCCTCCCTCTTTTCTCTTCCCTCCCCTACCTCCATCGCTCACTTCATCTCTCCCTCTTTCCCTCTTTCCCTCTTTTCTCTTCCCTCCCCTACCTCCATCGCTCACTTCATCTCTCCCTCTTTCCCTCTTTCCCTCTTTTCTCTTCCCTCCCCTACCTCCATCGCT
>NW_014585964.1:0-247 GCF_000485595.1 Priapulus caudatus
GTGCGTGCGTGCTAGCGCATGTGTGTGCGTGCGCGCGTGTGCGTGTGCGTGTGCGTGTGTGTGTATGTGTGTGTGTGTGTGCGTGTGCGCGAGCGTGTATGCGTGCGCGTGCGTGTGGGTGAGCGTGTATGCGTGAGCGTGGGTGCGCGTATGCGTGCGCGTGCATGCGTGCGCGTGCGTGTGGGTGCGCGTATGCGTGAGCTCACCCGCGTGGACACAAAGGATGCGTCTGCGTGCGCGTCTGCTT
>NW_014585964.1:1872-3201 GCF_000485595.1 Priapulus caudatus
GAGAGAGAGAGAGAAAAAAGTTCTGCTTCGTATACGCTCTCGCACAAAGGGCAACGTATTAATAAAACAGTGGTGGCCAGGGGTTCCACCCCCTCCCAGTGCTGAACACACACATTAAACCCTCTAACTACTCTGTCCTCGTCTAATACTAGGCTTACAATACTAGTTCTTACCCACCGCACCTAACTTTACTCGCTCGAAATTTCCGAGCACACATCAAACACCCAGAAATTACTCGTGGTCACCTCTTCCTCCCTCCCTCCCTCCTTCCTCCCGCCCTCCCTCCCTCCCTCCACGCCCTCCGCCGTACCTCCTTCCATCCCCTCCCCTCCCTCTCCCTCCTCCCTCCGCCGTCCTTCCCCATCCCTCCCGTCCGCCCGTCCTTTCCGCCCTCCTCCCTCCCTCCTATCCAGCCGTCCCTCCTTCCTACCTCCGCCGTCTTCTTCCTCGTCCCTCCCTCCGCCGTCCCTCCTCCCATCCCTCCTATCCTCCACGACCCGCCCCTCCTGCCCTCCTTCCCTCCGCTGTCTTCCTACCTCCCTAACTCCCTCCACCTGTGCCTCCTCCCTCCACGCCTTCCCTTCGCGCTCGTCCCTCCTCCCTCCCATCCCTCTGGCCGTCCTTCTCGTCCCTCCCTTCCTTCCGCCGTCACTTCCGCCCTCCTCCCTCCCCTCCCTCCTTCCCCTCCGCCGATCCCTCCTCCCTCCTCCTCCCTCCGGCCGCCTTCCTCCCTCCTCCCCTCCGCCTCCTTTCCTCCCTCCCTCGCCTCTCGCCCTCCTGCCTCCCTACCCTCCTCCTTCCGCCGCCGCCTTCCTCGCCTCCCCTCCCTCGCGCCGTCCCTCCTCTCCTCCCTCCCTCCGCCGTCCTTCCTCCCTCCCTCCCTTCCGCCGTCTCCTTCCTCCCTCCCGCCGTCTTTCTTCCCTCCCTCACCTCGCCGTCCTCCATCCCTCCCCTCCTTCCTCCTCCGCCCTCCCTCCGTCCCTCCCTCCGCCCTCCCTCCCTCCGCCCTCCGCCGTCCCTCCTTCCTCCTCCCGCCCTCCCTCCGCCGTCCCTCCTCCCTCCCTCCCTCCTCCCTCCCTCCCTCCTCCCTCCCTCCCTCTCGCCCTCTCCCCCATAGAAGAAGTTAATGCGAGAGAGCGGTGCCGATGGCGGCGCCACCTTTGTGTCGCAATGACAATGAGCAGGAAATTACCGCTCGGATATTGAATGGGGGAATGGATATTAAATGAACAGAAATATATAGATTAAGCCACGAGAGAGAGGGAGAGAGAGAGAGAGAGGGAGAGAGAAAGAGAGAGAGGGAGAGAGAGGGAGAGAGAGGGAGAGAGA
>NW_014585965.1:0-3200 GCF_000485595.1 Priapulus caudatus
ATAACCAATTAACAAGCCTACAGGCTTGTAAAAGTTGTCGCAACGTTACAACGCGAAAGTTGTCGCAACGTTTCGACACGAAAGTTGTCGCAACATTACGATGCGAAAGTTGTCGCAACGTTACGACGTGAAAGTTGTCGCAATGTTGCGACCCGAAAGTTGTCGCAACGTTACGACCCGAAAGTTGTCGCAAGGTTACGACGTGAAAGTTGTCGCTACAATACGACATGAAAGTTGTATCAACATTACGACCCGAAAGTTGTTGCAACGTTACGACGCGAAAGTTGTCGCATTATTACGGCCCGAAAGTTGTCGCAACATTACGACGCGAGTTGTCGCAACGTTACAACGTAAAAGTTGTTGCAACGTTACAACGCGAAAGTTGTCGCATCGTTGCGACCCGAAAGTTGTCGCAAGGTTACGACGTGAAAGTTGTCGCAACGTTTTGAACGTTTATGAGATGCAAAAGTGTCGCAAATGTTACGGAGCCGAAAATGTTGCAACGTACGACGACACAAAAGCTTGTTGCAACGTTACAGAACGCGCACACAATTAGTTAGCAGAGAGGTACACTCAGAAAGTTGTACAGCGGAGCTATCAGCGAAAGTTGTTGGCAACGTTACGGCAGACGCCGGAAGTTTGTTGCGAATATTACGAGAGCACGAAAGAGTATTGACAACACTTACAGGTCGCCGCGAAAGGTTGTTGCAACGTATTACGCAAAAGCCAAACGAAATTGTTCGTGTCTACGGATTAGCGAACGCAAAGTTGTATCTGCATACACGTTACACAATGATGCACGCAAAGTTGTCGCAATCGATTACCAGGAGCACCAGATAAGTATGTGCAACGTTTAGCGACACGCAAAGTGATTGCAGACGTTTACGGGATGCGAAGTTTAAATCGCAGACACGCGCGAAAGTGTCGTTGCACAGAACGTTTAACGGGCACCGCGAAAGTTGTTTGCAGAACGTATTACGACAGCCAAAAAGATGTTGCAACGGTTACGACACAAAAAGTTGTCGGCAACATTACGACCCGAAGTCTTGTCGCAACGTTACAGACCACAAATAGTTGTCGCAAGGTTACGACGTGAAAGTGTCGCTGACAAACACGCATGAAAGTTGTTTGCAAACATTCAACAACCCGAAAGTTGTATGGCAACGTTACGACGCGAAAAAGTTTGTCCGCAACATTCACGATCCGAAAAGTTTCGAACATTACGAACGCGAGTTGTCGCAGACGTTACACAACGTAAAAGTGTCGGAACGTACAACGCGAAAGTGTCGCAACGTTGCGACCGACGATAATTGTCGAGCGCAGACGTTACACGAATCACCAGGAAAAGTTGGTCGCAAGAGTTACGACGTGAAAGTTGTCGCAATCACCGGAGTATATAGCAAAATTTTCCGCAATGATGTAAGCGACGAGCGAAGTTGTCCGCGCACGTTACGAACGCAAAGTATGCACCGTTACGACCAGCGCGTGAAAAAAGTTGTCCGGATCAAGGGTTACGAACGCTGAAAGTTGTCGGCCGAACACGGATTTATCGATCAGAAAGTTGTCGCAACGCGTGTTACGTGAGCCCAACAAGTTGTTGGCAGGGGCTCCGTAACGACGCGAAAAGTCTGTTACATCCTGAGGGAGGTTTCCGCGACAGTAGAGGCAACGTTATCGAGGCGCGAAATGTTGTTGTGCAATATTTACCACACCGCCGCCGAAGTTGTGGAACAATACGGCACGCAAAGTTGCGTCGCTACGCTACGGACGCCATAAAGGTTGTTGCAACTTATAACGACGCAAGAAGTTGTACCGCAACGTGTACGTAATGCGAAAGTTGTGACAGAAACGTGACCACGTGCGCCAACAGTTCTGCAAACGTTACATGTCGAAAGTTGATTGCAACACGAGCTGTAGACGTCGATGTGGACTGGCTACGGCGCAAAAGTATTGGTTGCAAGTTACGCACGCGAAAGCGTTGTTGCAACGTTTTATCGACACAAAGAAGTTGTTGGGCACAAAACCCGGTTACCGCAGCGCGCGTAAAGTTGTTGCGTAGCGTTACTGCTAGTGGCCTTACCGACCCCGACAATGTTATGCAACGTTATCAACTCCGGGACGAGAGATTCGCGAGCAACGTTACAAACACACAATTGTTGCCAGAATGTACGACCCGAAAGTTGGTCCGCAACATTACGAGCCCGAAAGTTGTCGCAACGTATGACCCGAAAGTTGTCCGCAAACATTACGATGCAATAAATTGATATGCGGCAAGAACACATACAGAACGACAAGGCCGACTATTCGCTGCAAATAGAGTTGTGCTGAATACGTAACGGTGGTTTTCACGCGAGAGCCATATCAAGTAGAAGCGAAACGAACACACGGACCAAGCAGAGTCTTGCATAGTTACTTCAACGCGAAAGTTGTTTGCATACATAACGGCCGCTAAAAGAAAGTTGATTGCAACGGCTACGAACCGCGAAAGATTTGTCGCAACCGTACGACACCGAAAGTGTGTCGAAACCGGTTTAACGCACCAGTCAGACAGAAGTTGTCGCTCAACCGAGTTCAGGAACAACGAAAAGTCGTCGCAACATGTTGACGACATCGGGAAAGGTTGTACGACAACGAGTGTACGAATTGGAGGAACAGATATGTCACCATCGTTGACGCACAGCAAAAGTTGGCAATGTTACGGGAGTGACAAAGTTGTTGCACCCATACGTTACGACCGCCCACCAAAGCTTGTTGTCAAGACGTTACGAATGCAAAAGTTGTTGCACACACGTGCGTAGTTGTTAGCACACGTTACCGACCCGAAAACGTTGTCGCATAGTTACGACGCAACGTTGTTGCAACGGTTACGACCCGAAAGCTTGTCGCATACGTTACGGACAGCGAAAGTTGTTGGCAATGTTACGGTACCGAACAAGTTGTTAACAATGGCGCCCAATGGTGTGAAGTAGGGTAATAGCTTTCCACTACTATAACGTTTTGTCCGCTAGGGCAATTCGACGGCCTTTTGGGACCTTTAAGCAGACACTTATATACTGATTGGCATAGAAGAGAGCGAGGTAACACGAGAACCGAAATAGTCAGAGGTTCTAGCCATAGAAAGTCTCAACGAACACGAGAAACGCTTTGCTAAAGCAGAATGTACGACCAGGGCCAAAGGACACAGGAGGAATGCTATGAGG
>NW_014585966.1:0-3198 GCF_000485595.1 Priapulus caudatus
TCTGTCCCTCTCTCTACCCTCTCTCCCCCTCTCCATCTTTCGCCTCTCTCTGTCCCTCTCTCTACCCCTCTCCATATTTCGCCTCTCTCTGTCCCTCTCTCTACCCTCTCTCCCCCTCTCCATCTTTCACCTCTCTCTGTCCCTCTCTCTACCCTCTCTCCCCCTCTCCATCTTTCGCCTCTCTCTGTCCCTCTCTCTACCCTCTCTCCCCTCTCCATCTTTCGCCTCTCTCTGTCCCTCTCTCTTTACCCTCTCTCCCCCTCTCCATCTTTCGCCTCTCTCTGTCCCTCTCTCTACCCTCTCTCCCCCTCTCCATCTTTCGCCTCTCTCTCGCCCCTCGCTTCACTCTTTCTTCTCTCGCCTCACTTTTTAGCGTCTTGGTACCTCCTTTGTTATGCGATGTAATCATCACGCGACAGATGGAGGCAGTGAGAAAGAGAAGGAGGGCAAGAAAGCGAGACAGAGAGACCGCGAGAGAGGGACAGAGCGACCGCGAGAGAGAGCGAGAGAGAGAGAGTATGAGAGAGAGAAAGACACACAGGAAGAGAGAAATAGAAAAAAAAGATACAACACACACATAAAGAGAGATAGAAAGCGAGGAGCGAGAGGAGAGAGAGAGAGAGCGTCGCAGGCGCAGAGAGAGGGCGAGAGAGAGAGAGAGAAGGGAGAAGAGAGAGAGAGTCACACACAATGCTGATTGCCTTTTGTAAAAATGAGCAATTTTCGTGAGAGCAAGCATCGCGTGCGTGAAAGGGTTGTGTAAGAATTCTTTCTCCTCCCCCTCCTCCCCCTCCCTCCCTCCTCCTCCTCCTCCTCCTCTCCTCCTCCTTTTTCTCTTCGCATCAGCCTATAGCAGCAGTCAGACACACATCACAGTTAACGACCGCGAAAAAATAATCCGTAATAAATAAATAATCGTCGACGTCGCGCACACGCCGCCGCCACCGCGGCGACAATGGCGGCGGCGCAGGGCAGCAGGCGACAATCGCAGGCGGCGTCATTGACGTGACCTTTACGGCAATCATGCGCCACGCTGATTCGCTTTCTAAGCCGCGTACGTCACCATTATTCGTCATCATTATACGTCACCATTAGCCGGCCATAATGATGTCATCATTACGGTATAATGACGAGCGTGTTTGTAGAGTTGAGGAGGTTGGTGGGAGGTGGGGGTGACGGTGATTGCAGGGGGAGGGGGAGGCAGAGGAGGGGGGTGCAACGGTGCTTGCAGAAGGAGGGGGAGGAGGAGGGGGTGCAACGGTAAATGACTGTTAGAGGTAGCGGCGGCTGCAAAGGGTTGAACGAGAATGAAAGAGAGAAAGAGAAATAGAGAAGGGGATAAAGGACGGGGAAAACAGTGAGATAAACACGCAGGGAGAGAGAGAGGGGAGGGGGAAGAGAGGGAAGGAGGAAGGGGGAGATTTTGAGAGTAATCGAAAAAAGTGGAGAGAAAGGGAAAAGCTACAAAAAAGAAAAAGAAAGAAATTGACAGAGAGACATAGACAGACAGACAGAGAGAGACACAGAGAGAGAAAGAGAGAGAAAAACAAAGAAAGACAGACACACACAGAGAGAGACAGAGAGAGAGAGAGAGAGATGAGAGAGAGAAGAGAGAGAGAGCGGAGAGAGAGAGACAGACAGAAGCCGAGAGAGATGAGAGGAGAGAGAGAGAGAGACAGACCGAGAGAGAGAGACGGAGAGAGAGATCGAGATAGAGAGAGACAGACCCGAGAGAGAGACAGAAGAGAGAGAGAGAAGCAGAGAGAGAGAGAGAGAGAGAGATCAGAGAAGAGAGAGAGGAGAGAGAGAGAGAGAGAGAGAGGAGGGAAGAGTAGAGAGGAGAAGGGAGAGAGGGAGAGAGTACAGAGAGAGAGAGAGGAGAAGAGAGAAGAGAGAGAGAGAGGAGAGAGAGAGAGAGAGAGAGAGAGAGATGCAGTGACCGTGTGCTCTTAAAAAAAGAACACGCAAGAGAAAAAAGCGCACAGCACGCAACAAACAAACACACACGCACACTCTCATCACACAATAACGGCCTGCCACCAATCACGCCAATCACGCCATCACACGCCGCCACGTCACACGCGCATGCGCAATTCATCTCCGTAATTCGCGCGCAGGAAACATTCGGCATTTACGAAAGAGTTAGCGGCGGCGCGGCGGCAGACGGCGCCGTCACGTGACGTTTGTCGGCGCGTCTTTTATATCGTGTTACTGAGCAAATGTTAGCTTTGTGATTTTGACGATTTCGCCCCGTTTTCTTCGCGGCTTGACACGCAAGCGTTTCGCGATATTCATCTGTCAATCTGTCCAAGTGTATCTACGTCTCCCCCTCTCCCCCTCTCCCCGCTTCTCTCCTGCGCGGCTTTCTCTCTGGTCTTTTTCTGTCTCTCCTCCCCCGTTCTCTCTCTCTCTTCCGCGCGCGCGCGCTCTCTCTTTCTTTCTTCTCTCTCTCTCTCTCTCTCTGTATATGTGGATGGATGGATTAACTAAAAGGTCGAAAAGCGGAATGAAAGGCACACGGCTGAGAGGAAGGAAACTAGAGGAAGATATATATATATTTCTTTTAGTTAATCCATCCATCCACATATACAGAGAGAGAGAGAGAGAGAGAGAGAGAGAGAGAGAGAGAGAGAGAGAGAGANACACACACACACACACACACACACACACACACACACACACACACACACACACACACACACACACACACACACATACACACACACACACACACACACACACACACACACACTCTCACACAGAGAGAGAGAGAGAGACGCATCGCTATAGCATGGCGCGGATTATAGACGGGATAACAGGCGTGAGTGAGTGACAGTTGATGTGTTTGTAGCTTGCACGGCCGGAGTCACTGACTCGTGATCTCTTATCTCCACCTACCACCACTATAGCTGCAATTCTCTACTCCCCGCGCGTGCGCACGCACACACGCGCACACGCACGTACACATACACGCACGCACGCACGCGCGTACACATACACGCGCACACGCACACGCACGCGCGTACACATACACGCGCACACACACGCACGCGAACACGCACATATACACGCACGCACCCCACGCACGTACGCATGCGCGCACACATACACGCATACACACACGCGCGCACACACACACACACACACAGACACACGCACACACACACACACACACACACACACACACACGCGCGCGCG
>NW_014585967.1:0-1667 GCF_000485595.1 Priapulus caudatus
GAGAGAAAGACTGAGAGAGCAGCAGCGGAGAGAGAGACAAAGCAAGAGGAGCGGCGAGGCACAGAGATGAGAGAAAAAGCACACAGAGACGGAGAAGAGAGAGACAGAGATGAAAATCGCCAGCTGTCGCCGCACTCTCATAATATTTTGATACGCGGATTACGCGTGCTTTTCATCCCAACAGCACGAAAGGTGGCCCGCCCAAAGTGCCATTAAACTTCGTAGGAGAGAGCAGGGAAGAGAGAGAGCAGAAAGAGGAGGAGATGGAGAGAGAGAAAGCGAGAGAGATTAGAGATGGAGAGAGAGAGAGAGAGAGAGAGGATGAGAGAGGAGGAGAGAGAGGAAAGAGAGAGAGAGAGAAGAGATCAGCGAAAGATAAGAAGCAGAGAGCATGAACGAGAGAGAAGAGATAGACAGAGAGAGAGAGAGAGATGAGGAGAGACGATTGAGCAGAGAGAGAGAGCTTGCCGATATACGGCGCCTACGATGAGCGAAAAGAGCTGAAGTTACAATAAAAGCCACGTAAGAAGATTATGCGACGCGCGCGCGAGCTGCTCAGTTTTTTAGCTTTATGGAAATTTCTGCATAAGTTGGATTTTACATTGACGTGCACACGCACACGCACGCACGTACCACGCGCACGCCACGCACCACGCACGCACCACACACACACACGCCACCGCGCGAGCACACACATGCTACACAAAACGTACGCGCGCACAAACACACACAGGTACACACGCGCACGACACATACACACACACACACACACACACACACACACACACACACACGCACTGCACGCACGCACGCACGCACGCACGCACGCACGCACGCACACACACACACACACACACACACACACGTGAGGTATTATGATCTCACGCTGAGATTATAACGACAATTAACGGAAATTATTGTTTTACGATGAGGCGGCGCGCATGCAGCATCGCCGCTGAAGTTTCGAAGCTCGGAATATTTCTACTTTATCTTAATACCTCGTCTTTTTCGCACACACGCGCTCCTGTGTATCAAACCATAACAAAGACTAGCGACGACGGCGGGAAATTGAGCTAAATTATCATGCACGCGCGCGATGGCGGCTATTATCACGATCACATAGAAATCGTGACAATGACTTCGTTCGCCAGCTTCCCTTAATGAGCGACAAGCATTGTTCTGCTGCGTAAGTTCGGATGCGCGCGGATAAACTAATGATGTAGGTGGTTGCAGGTAGTCCGTAAGTCCACACAACAACGAGCGCGAGGGGGCGGGCGGGATGGAAGATGGCAGAGGGGTATATATATATATATATAGGTAAAATACGAGTTAACGCCGTATCGCGGTATGACTAAACTAAGGAGGTGCTTGCTGCAGGTAGTAAGTCCACACAACAAGCGCGCGCAGGAGGGGCGGGCGGGATGGAAGATGGCATAGGAGGGAAAAATACGAGTTAACGCCCTATCGCGGTATCACTCACTATACTAACGATGGCTTGTCTGCATACGCGCGATCGCGTCACGGCGGCAATGTCACATCGTGATTTACATAGCGACGTCGTCGGCACTTGCGACGCAATAAAGCATTGTGTATGTGTGTGTGTGTGTGTGTGTGTGTGTGTGTGTGTGTGTGTGTGTGTGTGTGTGTGTGTGTGTGTGAGAGAGAGA
>NW_014585967.1:2830-3198 GCF_000485595.1 Priapulus caudatus
AGAGAGAGAGAGAGAGAGAGAGAGAGAGAGAGAGAGAGAGAGATAAACGAGCGTTCGAACGGAGAAGCTTCTAAAACGGAATCCGGATGATCGTTTATTAACTATCGCCGGGACGGATTCTCTCGATCTCCACCGCGACCGATCACCGTGCCACCTAGCGGTTGCTCGTACCCGTGGGTCGCGCGCCACCTGGCGGCTCGGTGGCGTCCTGCTCACTGGGTATTCACCTTCTCCGCATCGATTACGATGAGCGTTCGACGCTTGCCTGAAACCAACTTTTTCTCGCTTTCTCTCTCGCGCGCTCTCTCTCTCTCTCTCTCTTCTCTCCTCTCTCTCTCTCTCTCTCTCTCTCTCTCTCTCTCTCTCTC
>NW_014585968.1:0-3197 GCF_000485595.1 Priapulus caudatus
TCGCCTCTCTTTCCCTTCTACCCCTTTCCTCCCTCACTGTTCTCCTCGCATTTCCCCCTTTGCTCTCCCCCTCAATCGCTCTCCCCCTCTTTTCCCGCCTCTCTCCCTCTCCCTCCTCCTCTCCCCCCTCTCGCGCTCGTCTCTCCTCTTTCCTGTCGTCGTCTCGTCTGCTCTCTCTCTCTCTCCTCTCTCCTCTCTTCTCGTCTTTACCTCAGTCTCTGTCCCCTCTCGTCTCCCATCCTCTCTCTCCCGCCATATCATCTTCCCTTCTCTCTCGCTTTTCGCCAACTTCGTCTTCCTCTGCCCCTCACTCTCAAGGCGCCGTCTCCTCTTCCCGTCATCCTCTCGTCGGTCTCGTCTCTCAAATCTGTCTGAAGTCTCCTGCCTCGATCTGCTCATATAATCACCTCTCCCATCTCCTTCCCGCCATTCTGATCTCTCCTCTTTACTCACCCTTGGCCCTATTCTCTCACGCCCATCCTCCCCGCCTCCCAGTCTCATCTCCCTCTAACCCGCTATTCCCTCCCTCACATCTGGGCTCTCTCTCTCTCAACGGACCACTCTCTCTCTCTCACACCCTCTTTCTCTCTCATCCTAGCCGCTGTCGCTCTCCTTTCTCTCATCTCTGCTCTTTGCTTACTGCTATCCCGGCTCTCTCTTCTCTTTCTAGTTGCTTGACGCTCACATCTCTCCATCATATTCTCTCTAATCTGCCCTTGTCCGATCTCTCTCCTCCCTCTCTCTCTCATCGCATCCTCCTTCATCTCTCTCTCTTTACTCTCTGGCTCCGCTTTCTCTCGCCCCCCCCGCTCTTATCGTCTCTCCTCATCTTCTCCGCGTCTCCTTCTCTCTCTCTTCCTCCTCTCTCTCTCCTCTCGTCGTCATCGTCCCGTCTCATCATCTATCATCTCGCTCTCCTCTCTTCTACATCCATCGGTTCCCTCTCGTCTCTCTGCTGCTCCTTGCTTCGCGTTCTCCACTCCTGCCCGCCATCCATCATCTCTCTCAGTCTCTCTCTGCTTTCTCTTCTTCCCACTCTCGTCATGCGCCTTGCTCTCGCCTCATTCCCCACCTCTCTCCCTCGTTCGTCGCCTTCCGCGTCCCCTCCTCCTCTCTTTCTCCATCGTCGGAGCTCTCTCTGCCTCCACTGCCTCGCTCTCTCGCACCTCAATCGTTTGCTCCTCTCGTCACTCTCTCTCTCTCGCTCTCGCATCTCGTCTCTCTTACCTTCCGTCCTCTCTCGCACCTCTCTTCTCGACCATCTCTCCCCGCCTATCTCTTCCTCTCTCTCCACTTTCCACCTCTCTGCTTTCTCTCTCACGTCTCCATCTGCTTTTTTCCGCCATAGCTAATTCTCTTCCCTGCTTTCTCTCCGCTCCTATCTCACCCGACCGCCTCTCCCCCTTGCGCCATCTCATCATCGCCTACTAGCCGCCTTTTCCACCTCCCTCACATCTCTCATCATCTTCTCGATCCTCCTCTCTCTGCGCTGGCCGCCCTCTGCCCTCTCGCTCGCTCCTCTCTGGCCCTCTCTCTCCCTCTCGCTCCTATCCCTCCTCCCGTCCCTTTCGCCTCCCCCGCGCTCTCTCTCCCGTCTCTCCCCGCTCTCTGTTCCGCCCTCTCGATCTCGCTCTCGACTCGTCTCTCTCTCTCTCTCTGCTCTGTCTCTCTCTCTCTTATCTGCTCCCCGCTGCATCATCGTCTTACCTTTCTCTCTCTCGTCCACCCGTCGCTGCCCGTCTGCTCTCTACCTACCCTCTCCCGCCTGCTCTCTGCTCTCTCGTCTGCCTCCTCCACTCTCGATTCTCATCCCTCTTCTCTCTTTCTCTCTCTCTCCCCTCTCGCTGCTCGTCATCTATTTGTACCTCAGTCTATCTCATCCTCATCTCTCTCTCTCTCTCCCTATCCTCTCTCCCCTATCTCGCCCCTCATCCCCAAATTTTCTCTCGCCTCCACTCCTTCTCCCCACCTCTCTCTCGCTCTCCGGCCCCTCTCGCTCATCATACTCTCTCTCTTCCTGCACATGCTCCACCTCCACCTCTCCCCATCTCTCTCATCTCTTTTCTCTCCCTCTTAATGCTCTCGCCCCGTCTCTCTCCCTCATCAGTCCCTCTCCTCTCATCTTCCCTCGTACCTCCTATTCCCATCCCTCACTCTCTCTCTGTTCTCTCCTCCTCCTCTTCTCCCTCTCGCTCCTCATATCCTCTTCCCTCGGCTTTTCGGCGTCTTTCCCCCTTCTCTCTCCTCTTCCCCTCTCCTTTGCCGCTCGGGCGCAGCATCGATCTCTCTCTCTCTCTCTGTCTATCTCTCTACTGCTCCTCATTCTCTCATACTCTTCTGCTTAAACTCCTCTCTCTCAAGCTTCTCATCTCTCTCCCACCCGCTCCCTGAGCTCGTCTCTCTGCCACTGCTCCCCCCCATCTCTCTCTCCCTCTCCCCCCTCACCTCGCCCCGCCTCTCTCTCGGTCTTCTCTTCTACGTCTCTTATCGTCAAGCGGCGCACTCTCGTCTCTCATCTTTACCATCAGTCCTAGCTCTCCTCTCTCTCTCCTCCCATCTCTGCATCTGACCCCTATCCCTCTGCTATCAGTGCTCTTTTCCTCCCCTCTCTTCGACCTTTTCTCTCGCCCTCATCTCTCCTTCCTCCCCTCTCTCCGCTCTCCTGCTCTCGTCTCTCTCTGCCTCGTCCCTCACTCTCACATCTCGCCCTCTCCATCTTCTCTCCCTCTTCTCTCGCCTCTTATCTCTCGCCGCCTCCATCTCTCCCTCTCCTCCCTCGCCTCTCTCCTCCCTCTACCCCTTTCTTTTCGGCCTCGCCTGCACGTCTCACCTCTCCCCTTCCTCTCCCATCTCGCGCTCTCAATCTCGTCTTATCCTCTCTCCTCTCTCTCTCTCTCCTCTCACCGACTCGTCTTTCCTTTCTCTCCTCTCATCTCGTCTCCAGGGAGGGAGAGAGGGAGAGAGAGGGGGAGAGATAAGAGGGAGAGAAAGAGGGAGAGAGATGGGAGAGGGAGATGGAGAGTGAGAGAGAGAGAGCGGGAGAGCGAGAGAGAGGGGGAAAATGAGAGAGAGGGGGAGAGAAAGGGGGATAGAAAGGGAGAGAGGGAGAGATAGGGGGAGAGAGAGATGGGAGAGAGAGAGAGGAGAGATAGACTGAGGTAAAGAGAGAGAGAGAGCGAGAGAGAGAGAGAAGAGAG
>NW_014585969.1:0-257 GCF_000485595.1 Priapulus caudatus
TGCTGTCCGTGTTGCCGTTACCGTCACAGCCACTGCATATGCAGCCATACAGACAACAGCATAAATACCGGAATCACTAATGTCATCATACTCATGATATCATATCAGTTAGTTCACATAACATCATATCACAATCATATAGTTCATCGTGACCTCATTATGTATAATATATATTTTCGTTAGAATTCGTAGAATAACTGTTTATATCGATACTATTTAAAAATACATATATATATATATATATATATATATATATA
>NW_014585969.1:1609-3197 GCF_000485595.1 Priapulus caudatus
AGGTTACAATTGAGGATAGGGAAAAGTACGTCATTGGGGGTAACTGATGAGACCGGGTAACAAACAGAGCGAGGACGAGCAAAGGAATGAGGGAAAATGGTGCGAAGCAAAGAGGAATGCCGAGATAGGAATATAAAACTAGACCTACATCTACAAAAACAACTTATGCAGGCATGGAGGCAGAAAACTATCGTAGGTAAGATATATTTTATTGTATAATATCATATGGACAGTATATATCGAATTCACCCACATAATCGCCGGGATATATGCTGTTTCCGTTGCTTTCCGGATAATAAGTTAGCAAGTCGATAATTTGTCCGTCAGGACAGATGTGAACTTCCATCATCCCCACGTGCACTGTCGCTGCCACTAGCAGTAAAGCGAGTAGAGGCGCTGACGATGATGGCATGGTGATATTCAAAGCCAAGCTCTGGAAACCGTTTGACATCGAGAAATTGTAGTATCACGTTGCAGATTTGATGCGTTAATTTGGTGTAAAATCAACGATACGATGTGATAATTTCTACTTGACCTATTTTTAAACTGTTTAATATATTATTAGTCCAGCAGATATATGTGCAATATATTGGCAGAATTGTGCTTTTTTGGATATAAGCATGCAATTGCATAAATATAAATGCAAATGCAAATTGCATGCTTATATCCAAAAAAGCCAAAAAATTTCACATATATATCTGCCGGACTATATGGTATTATATCGTTTGTTATTCTACTCCTGCTCTTATATACGTTATGCATGCTGACCTAAATCTCAGCGTTATAATCCAGCTGTGACAAGCAAAACTATCAGGAGCTGTAAAATATCGACGTCAAACGCACAAATGATAGTCCAACATATAATCCACGAGGAATGTAAAAAAATATTTATCATTGTTACCAAATAATGCCTCCAGTGTGACTCCACT
The DNA here is from genome assembly GCF_000485595.1 of Priapulus caudatus. NCBI lineage: Eukaryota > Metazoa > Priapulida > Priapulimorpha > Priapulimorphida > Priapulidae > Priapulus > Priapulus caudatus. The sequence continues at coordinate 2,539 of NW_014585969.1, forward strand.
TCTCTCCCTAAGAAGTATTGATGTGGTGGCGGCCAGGTCCGGAGTTAATATGTCATCTAACGCAGCTGGTTCTTACATGCACTACGAAAACAACGAAAAACGGCGAATGCTGTTTTTTAGTAATCTGATCATTGGGATCAAAAGGGCAATGAAAGGATCAGTTATCAGTTATTGTATACAATGTCTAGACAATGTCAATGTATGTCAGTGCATGCCAAAGTCTATACAATGTCATTAACATTTATTTATATATTGAAACATACATCACGCACAGGTATATTTGGTTATAATTGCATTATAAAGGAGCATAAAGGAATTATTATTGGGTCATATATATGCGTTGGCGGACTGTCTTTTAATTAATGTTAGCGATCCCAGACCATCGATATTACAATATATTAATAATGAAATGCATATAGTTTATATAGTTAGAGTATTGAGTATAGTTGCTCATGAACGTAACCTTTTACAGTGACTCTTAATTAATCAGGTAGATATTATATATCAGGAGTTAATAAAAACAAATATGTTATTATTTACTCCTGATAACGTTATTAATAATTATGATTTACTGTAAATGTTACGCACGTGAGTAAAATATATTTAATTCGATAGCACGGTTTATTAATAATTATTGCTTCCCGATGAAGTTATTTACG
>NW_014585970.1:0-3197 GCF_000485595.1 Priapulus caudatus
GAGCGAGGAGGAGGGGAGGGGCGAGCAGCAGAGAGGGGAGGGGCAGCAGAAGAGAAGGGGAGGGAGGGAATCGCAGCAGAGTGGGGGAGGGGGCAGTAGCATACTTGCCGATGGTTTGTGTCTGCGCTGCGGCTGCTAAGGGCAATAATATCAGTAAACAACGATATCGATTATCACGGACACCGATATCGATTATCAGCAGCCGATGAAATGAAAACAAAAGAATCGACGTATTCCATTGTCATTGTCCTCCTTCCCGCGCGCACACACACGCACGCACGCACGCACGCACACACACACACACATACACACACATACAGGGGACGAGAGGGATCTCTCTCTCCTCCTGTTCTGCTCTCTCTCGTCACACACACACACACGTCTCTCTCTCTCCTATCTCTCTCTCTCTCTCTCTCTCCTCTCTCTCTCTCTCTTTCGCTCTCTCTTGATGATGTATCTGCCGGATAACGAATTACTAATCGTTTCGCGAGCGCGCGACCGGACATGACTGAATCGGCCGTCGCATCACTCCTCCTTCCTCCCCTCTCCCTTCTCATCCCCTGCACCTCAACCTTCTCCTTGGATCCCTCCTCCTCCTCCTCTCCTGCCCCCTTGCAACCTGCCTCCCTCTCCTCCGCTCTCCTCCTTTCTCCTCTTCTTTCCTCTCCGCCGTGCCTCCTCCTCCTCCTTCCTCCTCTCAACTCGCCCTCCCTCTTCCCTCTTCCGCTTCTTCCATCCTTCTCCTCTCCTCATCCTCCTTCTCGGTTGCTCATATACCTCGCTCTTCAATCGATTTCGCTCCGCACAGAAACTCGATTGAATCTGATGACATCTGGCGTTCGCAGCATATATTAATAGTCACCTTCACCGTCATCACGCACACACACACGCAGCACCCGCACGAGACACGACACGCCACACACACATGCACGTCAGCATACACACACACACGCACGTACAGCGCAGACGGTCACGCCACGCGAACACACACACGCGCGGCGCGCGTAAGCGCTAACGCACGACCGACGCACGCACGGCACGAACGCACGCACCGCACGCCACACACACCACATGTCACAAACAGCACACCAGCACACACACAGTACACCGGCGCACAGCGCATCCCCACACACACAACACACACCAACACACACACACACACAGCCACACGCAACGCACACAAAAACGGCACGCACAAACACTTCACAGACCGCGCGCCCTACACGGGGGCCCTGTGCTCCTGCTAATCAATGTCGAAGGCCCGAACGCGGGACATACAACTAGCCACTACGTCGATACATATTACCACATACCTACCCGCCACACGCACGCACACACACACGCACGCACGCACACACAAACACAACACACACAACACGCCCGCACACGCACACGCCACTTCCGCACCACACGCACAACGGCACACCGCGTACCGCACACCACACACACACATAAATATATATGCGCAAGCGTCGATTGCAAAACTATCAAGCTGACACGGCGACGCCATACATGCATACGAACGAACGCGCGGACACACACTTGATAGCTTATACACAATCCGAGGCGAGGGCGACCTTGTCAATCTAACTCCCCAACAGCTGACAACTAACCGGGTGAACAGTCTTACAACAGGTATACATGACAGGTTGTTTCGCAACCGAGCAGCGAGCGCTGCACAGTAGAATTACAATCAGGTAGATGACAAGGTACATGTTTTGTTTGCACAGGGGTAGCATCAGCAGTCAGCAGCAGCAGCAAGCAGCAGCAGTATAAGTAGCCAGCAAGCTAACAACAACAACAGGCAGCACAAGCAGTAGCATCAGTAGTGAGCAGCAGTTAATAGCTAAATAGTAAGTTAGCCAGTAGCAAACGACCACAACCACCAGCCAGCAGCAGCAGCCAGAAGCATCATAACCACCACCACCACCACTACCGCCAGAGCAGCAGCAGCAGCAAACAAGCAGCACCACCACCACCACCACCAAACCACCACCACACCACACCACCGACCACACCAAACACCACCACCCCCACCCCCCCAGCAAGCAGCAGCAGCAGCATACACCACCACCCACCCGACCAGCCAGTGAAGCAAGAGCCAGCAAAGCAGCAGCAAAGCAGCAGCACCACCCACCACCACACAAAGCCACAAGCAGCAGCAAGCAGCAGCAAGCAGCAGCAGCAACAACAGTAAGCAGCAGCAGCAGCAAGCAGCAAGCACCAGCAGCAACAACAGCAGCAAGGACAGCAGCATCATCAGACAGCCAGGTGGTTTTACGGACCCGACATGCCGTCCATGATCCAACTTCCATCATGAACCGTAACCGTACCATGAAGAGACAGTAACACGCCCAGCGTATATACTCGTACCTAGACGTACTACTGATAAACAAAGCATACGGTCAATGCCGCCATTACAAACACAGTATATGTATCATACGTTAACCGTAGACGTAACTACTGAATAACAGAGCGATACCGTCAATGCCGCTCCACAACAACAGATAATATATCATACGTCACCCCTTAGACGTATAGTAACTTAACCAAGCCACTACCGTTCAATGCGCTCACACAACACACACCTTGAAGCCCGGGGTGCGTAGCAATGAATACCTTTACTCGCTGGCTATTAACCACTAGCTTAAGCAGTAGTAACAAAAGACGGAGCGGGGCACGCGCGTTACACAATGGTCGCCGCTGCCGACGACGACGACGACGACGATGACGACGGTGACGGCGGGATGTTGCTAGGATGCGATGGAAGCTGACGGAGAGATAAAAAAGGGAGCGCGCCTTCGTAACCAGGCGACGCGTTGGGAGAAAAATGCGGATCGCATGAGTCACTGAATCGCCATCGCGAGCACGAGCGCAGCCTCACGCCGCAGCGCGGTGTCTACCCCCTCTCCCCCTCTCCAACACCAGATCGCCTACCCCTCACCCCTTCCCCTCTCGTTAGGTATATTCTTTGCTGTTTTTTAAACGAAGCTCACCTCCGAGTATATCAATGGCGCTGCTGTTGCCGCTGTTTCTGTTGTTATTATTATTATTGCTGTTTCTGTTGTTATTATTATTGTTGTTGTTGTTGCTATTGTTGCTGTTGTTTTTGTTGCTGCTACTGCTGCGATTGTTGTTGTTGTTGTTGTTGTTGCTGCTGGTGCTACTGCTGCTGTTGCTGTTGTTGTTGTTGCTGC
>NW_014585971.1:0-3195 GCF_000485595.1 Priapulus caudatus
AAAAGATAGCCAATGTCTTTGTCAGCGCCGCGGAGACGTAGATGCGACCGGCCCCCCGTCACCGGGGACCACGGCCTCGCTATCGACTAGATACACGACGCGCTGTAGACGTAATGCGACCGACCCCTCACCGGTCACATCGCGGGCTGCGCCCTGCTATGACTAGGAATAACACCTCGCGTGAGACGTAGCCATGCGACCCGCGCCCCGGCTCCAGCGCCTGCATATTGGGACTAGATCACAGCGTGAGACGTAGATGGCGACGAGTCCTGTCCGGCCGGTCACCCCTGCTGATGACTGTTAGATAGGCACGCGTGGAAGGGGAGCGTAGGATGCGACCTGGCCGCAGCGTCACCGGCTCTGCTTAATGAACTAGATACATCGCGTGAGGACGTTAAGACGTATTGGCCGACCACGCGTCACCACCGGCCCTGCTGATGACATAGACTTACAAGGGACACGGCGTGAGGACGGTAGATGCAGCCCGCGCCGTCCACCGCCCGCTGCTAGTGACTAGATGATCACCGTGGTACTGGTAGAACTCAGACTCACACCCGCCAACACGTGACCCACCCCTGCTATGACTAGAGTAGTACACGACGCTGAGACGGTAGGAATGCGACTCGCCCGCTCACCGCTGCGGCCCCTGCTATGGAACTGAGATACAGCGCGCGTTGAGACGTGAGATGCGGGGACCGCCACCGTCACCACGCGTGCTATGACTTAGATACAGCGCGTGAGACGTAGATCGTCGACCCCAGAGGCGTCACCGCCCCGCTGCTCTATGACGTAGATACACCGCGTGAGACGTAGATGCGGACCGCCGGGTCGGTCCGTCAGCCCCCCCTGCTATGACTAGATACACGCGTGAGACGTAGATGCGACCCCCGCCGTCACCCCCTGCTATGACCTAGAGTTACTATCGCGTGAGACGCACGATGCGAAGCCGCCGATTCCGTCACCCGCCCCTGCTATGCACTTAAGATACCAGGGCACGCGTGAGAGCGTTAGATGGCGACCGCCCGGACCGTCACCCGGCGTCCCCGCCGTCCTATCGAACTCCTAGATACAGCGCGTGAGAGACGTAGATGCGACCCCCCGTCACCCCCTGCTATGACTAGAATTAACACGCGTGAGACGTAGATGCGACTCCCCGTCACCCCCCTGCGTATGACTAGATACACGGCGTGAGGACGTAAGATGCGACCACCTCGCGGTCACCGCCTGGCTTATGAGCTAGATTACACGCGGTGGAGATCGGTCCGACCGGCGTAAATGCGACTGCCCCGTGCACCGCCCCTGCTGATGACTAGATACAGCACGGTGAGACGTAGATGCCGAGCTCCCGTCACCCACTGCATGACTAGATACAGACGGCGTTGAGGACGTAGCGATGCGAACTCCGCCCCGTCTACCGGCCCTCTCATATGGACTAGATACACGGCCGTGTGACGACCCGTAGATGCACGCCGCCCGTCATCCTCCTGCTATGACTAGATAGCACGCGCTGAGACGTAGATGCGACTCCCCGTCACCCCCTGCTATGACTAGATACACGCGTGAGACGTAGATGCGACCCCCCGTCACCCCCTGCTATGACTAGATACACGCGTGAGACGGTAGGATGGCGACCCGTGCCACCTCGACCCCTGCTATGACTGAGTATTACCATCGCGTGGAGACGTAGATTGCGATCTCCCGCGTCACACCCCCCTGCTGTATGATCTAAAGATCACACGCGGTTGTAGAGCGTAGATGCGACCCCTGTCACCCCCCTGCTTAATGACTAGGATACGACGCGTGGATACGTTAGATGGCGACGCGCGTCCGTCACCGCCGGCCCTTGCTACTGAACTACGATAGCACGCGTGAGACGTAGAGCGAAACCGCCCGCTCACGCCTTGGCTATGACTAGACTATCAGCGCTGACGACGTTAGAGTGCGTGACCCCCACCGTCCACCCCCTGCTATGACTAGATACAGCAACCAAACTGAGACGTAGATGCGAACGCCGCCCCGGTGCACCGCCCTGCTATGTACTAGAATACATCGCGTGAAGTGAGGCGTCAGATGGGCGACTCCCGGCCCGTCACCCCCTTGCTATGACTGATTACCACCGTGAGAACGTAGATGGCGACCCCCGTCACCCCCCCTGCAGATGCTAATACAGCGCGTGAGACCCGTATATGCGACCCCGGCCGTCCACGCCCTGCTATGTACTAGATACTAACCCCGCGGAGACGTAGAGCGACTCCCGCGCAGCACCACCCTGCTATGACTAGATATACACGCGTGCAGACGCGTAGATGCGACCTCCCCTGTCAACCCCTGCTATGACTAGATACACGCGTGAGACGTAGATGCGACCCCCCGTCACCCCCTGCTATGACTAGATACACGCGTGAGACGTAGATGCGACTCCCCGTCACAGCTCCCTGCTAATGAACTAGATCACACGCGTGAGACGTAGATGCACTCTCCCCGTCACCCGCTGCTAATGACGAGAGTACACGCGTGAGAGCGTAGTATGTCGGACCCCCCGTCACACCTGACTATGTACTCAGGATAGCACGCGTGAGACGGTAGATAGCGACCCCGGTGCACCCCCTGGCTAGTGACCTAGATAGCACGCGTGAGACGTAAGATGGCCGACCTCCCCGTCACCGCCCTGCTTATGAACTAATACATCGCGTGGAGTACCGTAATCGACCCCCTTGCCCGTCACCCCGCTGCTTGAACTAGATACATCGCGTGAGACGTAGGTATGGCGACTCCCCGTCAGCCCGCCTGTGGTCAAGCACATGCTCCCTCCCACCAGGAAGCCAACCGTAGCCTGCTATTTGCGTAATAGTGACACATGCAGGACACGTAGGTCCATCTACCCCACACTCTAACCAACCACCCACTCCACCCTCTAACCAACCACCCGCCCCACACTCTAACCGGGTGGTTGGTTAGAGGGTGGGGCGGGTGGTTGGTTAGGGGGTGGAGTGGGTGGTTGGTTAGAGGTTGGGGTGGGTGGTTGGTTAGGGGGTGGAGTGGGTGGTTGGTTAGAGGGTGGGGCGGGTGGTTGGTTAGGGGGTGGGGTTCTAACCAACCACCCACTCAACCCTCTAACCCTTCACCCGCCCCACCCCCACCTCCTCGACCGATTGCAACTGGAGGTTGGTATTATTATGTGGTGAGTGTGCGCGC
>NW_014585972.1:0-871 GCF_000485595.1 Priapulus caudatus
CACACACACACACACACACACACACACACACACACGTCACGTATTTCTCTGGGGTGTTATTAAAGCAGTATAACCACGCAGCTGTCTTCACATCTAGACAACAGAGTGGCTTTATGAGGCTACAGGGTCAAAAACACATCGCACCGACCACAGCACAGCCAAGCACGAATACTTCCTGCCCACACCATCATCATCATCATCATCATCACATGTTCAACAGCTTCCACCGAAGTCAGCATCGATTTTCAGCATGTATTAAAGAGCAAACAGCTATACGTATGTACTGAATCTTGATATTTGATTTTGGTTGATATTTGATGAAAGTCCGAGTTACGTTCCTCATCTTACAAACAGAACAGGACTAGCAAACAACTCCCCTCCGTAAATCTTACATCGAGAAGAGGCAGAGCGAAGAGCGGAGATGACAGAAGGGGAACGGGGAGGGATGCTATTCGGAATAGATGCGGCAGCGCCAGATGTCCCTGCCGACAAACGAGAGACCGAATAAGGACAGGTGACAGATGACAGATGACAGCTCGCCTGGCTTCTTTCAGGTCGAGCATTTTTCCCCGGGAAAAGTATTTCGATATTTACAAATAGTGAGCGTAGTCGAGGGGACACTCGGCGCGTGTTGGGCTCGGCAGTCCGCTAGTATGGTTGCCGATGCGCGTTTTTCTCGGTCGATAATCGGTGCTCCTTGTGGAATTCTAAATCGAAAATGATGTGATGTGATGGGGGGATTGGTGATGGGAGAATTCTCGCATTCCACGAGAGTCAACACGTCATCGCGTAATCGCTCTCACGCTCCGCCATGCTGACACACGCACGCACGCACGCACGCACGCACGCACGCACGCACGCACGCACCCAT
>NW_014585972.1:2152-3194 GCF_000485595.1 Priapulus caudatus
TGTATTTTCTTTTCATCTCTGCCCATCTAGCTATCTCTCTCTTCACCTTCCTCCCCTCTCTCTTATTCTCGATTCTCTCTCTCTCTCTCTCTCTCTCTCTCTCTCTCTTTCTCTCTCTCTTGCTCTCTGCTCTATATCCGGCACCCAACCCCCCGCCGGCTCCCACCCTCTCATGCTCGCTCACTGCACATCCTCTTCTATCGCCTGCATAATTATACTGAACAATAGAACCTATGAACAAAGGCACAGCGCGACCGACTCTTCACGCTCCACACCGATAGAGAACAGTGCGCTGCTGCAGCAACATACATGCAGAAACAACCGGATCTGTACTGCCATATACATGTGAATTATGTGCCATTTATGTATATATCAATAAATAAATACATGTATATGTGTAGTATTATATATATAGCAACTATATATAGCGCACAACACACACACGCGCGCACGCACGCACNTGTGCGTGTGCGTGTGCGTGTATGCGCACGTGCGTGTGCGTATGCGTGTGCGTGTATGTGTGCGCGCATAACGCCGTTACGTTAGTGCGCGAGCGATAGAAACTCGAGCGCATTGTAAGGCCGCGATGCAGCGTGATTCCGTGAGTGTATAGAAACCCGTTTCTTATCTCGTATCGCCGGGAAATGACGTCCGTAGCTGCCGACGACACGGGCCGCGTTCGACGCGCTGTGTGTCGGCGTGCGCTGCGTAGGTGCGTTTCGCAGGTGAGATACCTACCTGGCAGGTGGAGTTGATTGCATTGGTGTAGCTATGTGGAAGTATATTGTGTAATACGAGTGGCGGGAAGGCATCGACATTTCCTGTTTTCTTATTTATTTTTGCTCTCCTGTTATCTCTCTCTGTCGCTGTCTGTCTCTTTCTCTCCTTCTCTCGCTCTCTGTATGTCTCGCTCTCTCTCTCTCTCTCTCTCTCTTCTCTCTCTCTCGCTTTCTCTGCATTAATTATATACGCTGTGTCTCTCTATCGCTCTCTTTCCACTTTCTCACTGGCTCTGCCCTTCTCTCTCTCTCTCTCTCTCTTT
>NW_014585973.1:0-813 GCF_000485595.1 Priapulus caudatus
AAAATTACATCGTAAGGAGTAAAATTACATCCTCCTGATATTATGTCGAATGGAATGTTAGGTTTGTGGTGCGGGCTATTGCGTTTTCATTTCGGGAGACACCGCTGTGAGGGTGGTTATGAGGGTGGTATGTAAAACAGGGAGTTGCGGTGAAATTCACCTCGTCATTTTCACTGTGCTACCCTGATTTACATGCATGCAGTGGCGCTAAAGCAAACCTTAGAATGTTATCAGAAGCAGATAATAGGAAACTATTATTTACTTATTATTCCCTATAATTCCCTATTATCTACTTCTGATGTTATCAAGAGTCCATAATAGAACCTTTTTTTTTGAATAATAATAAAAAAATTCGAATAATAACAAAATGGTTTTCTATTATGTCTGGTTATCTTGATGTTATTAAAACGTCACCATCATAGTCGCGGTCGGTCCATCGCCCGTGCGTCTGATTGCGCTTGTAATGAAAAAATTCTCACGCAATAAAAAACAGCAACGTTTGCTTCCAGATCGCAGAAGAAAAAGCAGAAGCAGCGTTGACGTCTCGTTAAGGCCGCATAGGCGTAAACGGAAATGAAGTTTACGGGCACAAACGCTGGGGAACGGCATATTCTTAAATAGAAAGAGTGAGTTAGAGTAACAGAGAGAGGAAGGGAGGGAGAGATAGAAACACGTCGAAAGCGCCCGAGAGAATGAAAGGATGCAGGCAAGAGAGAAACGAGAGTGGGAAAGGGAAAGAGAGAGAGAGAGTGTGGGGGTGCGCGCGTGTGTGTGCGTGCGCGCGCGTATGTGTCTAAGTAAGGAAAAGAAAAC
>NW_014585973.1:1994-3193 GCF_000485595.1 Priapulus caudatus
AGCGCGCGAGAGAGAGAGAGAGAGAGAGAGAGAGAGAGAGGCGATAATGAGAGAGCGAGCGCGAGTAGAGAGAGCGAAAGCGCTCGAGAGAAACAAAATTGTTTGCAACAATTGGTGAAGCCGTCCGGATTCATTTAGTCGCCATTCGTGGCCACTCATCTCATCACGTAGGGATAATCTTTCCTCCACTGAAAGGCCAACAAGCTCTGCTTTCCCTGTCTTCATTATTTTCCATCAACGCATTATTTTCTATTCACTTCTAGATGAAAACGTTTTTTCGTTCCTCTGAAGTGAACTTCATTCGGTGAGTAGCGAAACCGTAATTAATGTTTCCGGCTAAGGCTCCGGTGCGTTTCGCTCTTGTGTTAGGCTTAGTGAATCTAAGGGAGTATAAAAAGCGACGAATTATTGTTAGCAATCAGATTAAAATTTATTTCGCAGGGTATAGCAGGGTCAACAATGGCCGAGACACGTGACCGTAAAGGTAAAATCACAAATCACATTGCTGTTGTTATATTTTGCTGTTGTTGATGTTGTTAAAGTTATACTTATTACAATCGTGCCATACCTATATTATATAACTATTATATATTCATTAATAATAATAATATATATATATATATATATATATATACTTGTTTGAACCGCTAAGGTTGCAGTGCGCGAGTGTACGTATATACACGAGCCGCTCAGATGAGAACTACATGGATGAGAGAAAACAAATAACAACACGGTGGTTTTAACACATGCTGAGGTTCTCCCTGATGTTGACACGACACGTGCTGATAATCATGACCATGACCATGAGTAACCATGACCATGACCATGATCATAATTACTTTCAAAACACTCGAAACATGAACACTCCAAATCCCACCAATTAATTTTAAAAAAATTAATTAAATTAAAAAAAGTTCAAAACATTTTTTTTACCGCTATAAATAACGAATGAAAGTTATCAGACAAATAGCATTTAACATACACACAGCAACGTACGAATATCAAGACAAACGAAGTGCTTTTTTAAAAAGGATTCATTCAGGATCGGTGTGTGTGTTATTTCGCACTGTTAACGTTCAGAATATTAATGTGTGTGTGTGTGTGTGTGTGTGTGCGTGTGTGTGTGTGTGTTTGTGTGTGTGTGTGTGTGTGTGTGTGTGTGTGTGTGTGTGTGTGTGTGTGTGTGTGTGTGTGTGTGT
>NW_014585974.1:0-793 GCF_000485595.1 Priapulus caudatus
AATATCACCCGTACATTTAATACATTTATTGCACACTCCACACCGCCCACTACTACCCACGCTCTACTCCTTTACAGCTCTACATCGCTTCCAAGCCAGCTGAAGCTACACAAACATAACATCTTTACATCGTACATGCAATACATTTATTGCACACTCCACACCGCCCACTACTACCCACGCTCTACTCCTTTACAGCTCTACATCGCTTCCAAGCCAGCTGAAGCTACACAAACATAACATCTTTACATCGTACATGCAATACATTTATTGCACACTCCACACCGCCCACTACTACCCACGCTCTACTCCTTTACAGCTCTACATCGCTTCCAAGCCAGCTGAAGCTACACAAACATAACATCTTTACATCGTACATGCAATACATTTATTGCACATTATACACGAGCAGAACCCCTGCCAAGCGAAGCCCCACGAACCTGACTCTCTTAGTCTCCTTGTCCTTCTTCTTCTTCTTCTTCTTCTGGGGAGGAGGGGATGGGGAGCGAGAGCTGGAGCTTCTCACGATTCTGTCGATAGAGAGAACGCAACCGTGAATGCAGTGAAGCGAGACCGACTAACAACACCGCGACAAGACCTAGTGAGAGAGGTGACACCGCGACAAGACCTAGTGAGAGAGGTGACACCGCGACAAGACCTAGTGAGAGAGGTGACACCGCGACAAGACCTAGTGAGAGAGGTCACACCGCGACAAGACCTAGTGAGAGAGGTACGGTGTCACCTCTCTCACTAGGTCTTGTCGCGGTGTCGACAAGACCTAGTGAGAGAGGTG
>NW_014585974.1:2031-3191 GCF_000485595.1 Priapulus caudatus
GTAAAACTACGTAACTTCACGTAAAACTACGTAACTCCACGTAAAACTACGTAACTTCATGTAAAACTACGTAACTTCACGTAAAACTACACAACTCCACGTAAAACTACGTAACTTCATGTAAAACTACGTAACTCCACGTAAAACTACACAACTCCACGTAAAACTACGTAACTTCACGTAAAACTACACAACTCCACGTAAAACTACGTAACTTCACGTAAAACTACGTAACTCCACGTAAAACTACACAACTCCACGTAAAACTACGTAACTCCACGTAAAACTACGTAACTTCACGTAAAACTACGTAACTCCACGTAAAACTACGTAACTTCACGTAAAACTACGTAACTCCACGTAAAACTACGCAACTCCACGTAAAACTACGTAACTTCACGTAAAACTACGTAACTCCACGTAAAACTACGTAACTCCATGTAAAACTACGTAACTTAACGTAAAACTACGTAACTTACGTAAAACTACGTAACTCCACGTAAAACTACGTAACTCCACGTAAAACTACACAACTCCACGTAAAACTACGTAACTTCACGTAAAACTACGTAACTCCACGTAAAACTACGTAACTTCACGTAAAACTACGTAACTCCACGTTAAACTACGTAACTTCACGTAAAATCGTGATCCCCTGTACGTGCAGTGCTGCACTTACAGTACCGAGAAATGTGCACAACGCTGCTCCGACCAGCATCTTAAATAATGACTAATACTGCTACACCACTCAGCAAACGCACGCACGCACGCACGCACGCACGCACGCACGCACGCACGCACGCACGCACGCACGCACGCACGCACGCACACACACACACACACGCACACACAGAGAGATGACAGAAGGATTGCACGCGATCTAAGATGAACTGCTGAGAATGCGCAAACTTCGGCGCGGCATCAGATTTCACGAAAGCGTGCCAGCCGTCATGCACACTGGGATAAATCACTACAACCATCGCTCTCTTCTCTCTGCCACGCATTGCAAAATTGCAATCCTGCAGCAGCAGCAGTAGCATCAGCAACAACACTAATACCACCACCACCACCAGCAGCAGCAGCACGCCACCACCACCACCACCACCAGCAGCAGCAGCAGCAGCAGCACTACCACCACCACCACCACCACCACCACCACC
>NW_014585975.1:0-3190 GCF_000485595.1 Priapulus caudatus
CTCTCTCTCTCTCTCTCTCTCTCTCTCTGTGTGACAACACGCCGCAATCTTCTCCGTCTGCCTCTGCCTCCGCATCATGTGTGATGCGGCACAACGCAGCTGAAGAACTCTTCGCATCAAATATTTATTTCGTCCGGCCCCGCGTGCATACATGCGTGCGTGCGTGCGTGCGTGCGCGCGTACGGATGTCACCGCCCGTATCAAACTCGAAGGCTTTCGTCGTCAAGTGACGTCGATGGGCGTTTATACTTAGCAGACGAAATCTCAAACGCTCTCCTTGTCATAGAGAGAGAGAGAGAGAGAGAGAGAGAGAGAGAGAGAGAGAGAGAGAGAGAGAGAGAAGAGAGAGAAGAAGAGAGAGAGAGAGAGAACGATTAGAGAGCATGAGAAATGGGTGTCACTGTCGCGCTTTCTCGCACTGCCTGCCGCCGCCGCCGCTGCCGCTGCGGCTCCGAAACAAAGATCTGAAACGCTTGACGCCCTGCTGAGATGGCGTTAGTATGGGGGGGAGGCTAAGGTGCGACAGTATAATAGCTGCTGCTTCACAACGTCGGACTTCCCCTGCGACTAAGATTTCACTGTCTTCGCCGAGCTGCGTTGCGCCCGGCTCCTCTCTCTCTGTGTCGTTCGTTCATTCTCCTCCCGCCCCGCGCTCATCTCTCTCTCGCCCGTGCTCGTCTCTCGTCTCGTCGGTCCTGTAATCTCTCCTCTCTCTCTATCTCTCTCTCTCTCTCATATCTACTTCTCAGCTCTGTCTACCTCTTGTCTCTCTGTCTCGTCTCTTCGTCTAATCTCATCTCGCTTCTCTCCTATCTCGCTCCGATTTCCTCATCTCCTCGTCTCTCGATCGTTCGTATCTCTCCTTCTCTCTCGCCCTCGTCTCAGAGCTCCGCCTCCGTCTCTCTCTCTGTCTTTATACAAGCAGAATCACTGCCGAGGCTCTCTGTCGACTGTCCCGAGCGCAGGTGAAGAGGGGACGGGTTGGTGGTGTTGTCGGCTCCTCATCGTTCTCTATAACGTTGATCTATACGTGCATGGTTATGGCTTAACGTTGTAATCCAGCATTCATTCAGAACCAAGACACAACAAGAGAGGAAGAGAGAGCGCCGCGGCGGCAAGTAAAAGCGCCGCCTCATCAGGCGACGAGAGAAGAGAAGCGAGAGAGAAAGAGAGGGAGAGAGAGATAGATAGAGATAAGAGATAAGAGAGAGAGCAGAGAGCAGAAGAGAGAGAGAGACGAGTGAGTGAGAGAGGAGAGAGAGGAGAGAGAGAGAGAGAGAAAGAGAAAGAGGAGGGAGGAGATAGATAGAGATACCGAGATAAGAGCGAGATAGAGAGAAGAAGAGAGAGAGAGAGAGCGAGAGAGAGAGAGGAGAGAGAGAGAGAGTAGAGAGAGAGAGTTAGAGAGAGAGAGAGAGAGCGAGAGAGAAAGAGAGAGAGAGCGAGAGAGAGAGAGAAAGAGAGAGAGAGACGAGAGAGAGAAAGGAGAGAGAGAAGGGACGAGAGATGAGAGAGAGAGAGAAATGAAGAAGAGAGAGAGAGAGAGAGACAGAGAGAGAGAGAGAGAGAGAGCGGAGAGAAAGAGAAGAGAGCGCAGAGAGAGAGAGAGAAGAGAGAGAGAGCAGGAGCGACAAAGAGAAAGACGAGAGAGAGATGAGCAGAGAGAATAAGAGTAGGAGAGAGAGGGAGAGAGAGAGGAGAAGAGAGGAAGAGAGTTGAGTGATAAAAAGAGAGAAAGAGAGAAGCGGGGCGGAAAGAGAAAGTAGAGAGAGAGAGCCGATAGAGATGAAGAGTCGGCGAGAAAGAGAAAGAAAGGGAGAGATGGAGAGAGAGAGAGATGAGCAGAGAGAGAGGAGAGGAGAGAGAGTGACCAGTAGTGAAGATGAGTGAGAGATAAGAAGACCGAGAGAGGAGCGATGAGCGAGAGAGAGAGAGGAGAGAGAGAGAGGCAGGCGGCGGGTGCGCGAGACCAAGATAGAGAGAGAGGAAGAGGAGAGAGAGAGGGAGAGAGAGAGAGAGTAACGGATAGTAGATAGAGATAGATGAGAGAGAGAGGAGAGGAGGGAGAGAGAGAGAGTGAGAGAGGAGAGAAGAGAGACGAGAGAGAGAGAAAGAGCGGCGAGAAGACGAACGAGAGAGAGAGAGAGAGAGTCGCGAAAGAGAAGAAAAGGAGAGAGATGGAGAGAGAGAGAGAAAGAGACGAAAGAGAGTGAGAGAGTGAGAGAGTGAGAGATCGAGAGATCAGAGAGAGAAGAGCGAGAGGAGCGATAGCGAGAGAAGAGAAGCGAGAGGAGGAGATGAGAGAGAGCAGAGAGAGGGGGAGAGGAAACTGAGAGAAGAGAGAGGAGAGAGAGAGAGAGAGAGAGAGAGCGAAGAGAGAGAGAGAGAAAGAGAGAGAGAGCCCGAGAGAGAAGAAAGAGAGAGAGAGAGAGAGAAGAGTAGGAGAAAGAGAAAGATAGAGAGAGAGAGAAGAGATGGAGAGAGAGAGAGAGAGAGAGAGAGAGAGAGAGAGAGAGAGAGGAGAGAGAGAGGAAGAGAGAGTGAAGAGAAGGAGAGAAGAGAGACGACAGAGAGCTGTCGAGAAAGAGAAAGGAGAGGTAGAGAGAGGAGAGAGAGAGAGAGTGAGAAGTGATGAGAAGTGAGAGATAGGAGAGAGAGAGCGAGAGAGAGAGAGAGAGAGAGAGAGAGGAGATGAGAGGAGAGGAGAGAAGCGCGCGAGAAGGAGAGAGAGAGATAAGAGAGAGAGAGAGAGAGAGATAAGACGATAGAGATAGAGATAGAGAGAGAGTAGAGAGAGAGAGAGAGAAGAGAGAGAGAAGAGTGAGGTGAGAGAGAGAGAGAGAGATGAGGTAGCGCGAGAAAAGAGAAAAGAGATGTAGAGAGAGAGAGAGAGAGCCGAGAAAGAAAGAAAGGAGAGAGAAGAGAGAGAGAGAGAGAGTGAGAGAGTGAGAGAGTGAGAGATGGGAGAGAGGAGAGAGAGGAGCAGAGAGAGAGAGAGAGAGAGAGAGAGGCTGAAAGAGAAGAGAGAGAAGAGAGCGAAGAGAGAGAGAGAGAGAGAGAGAGAAGAGAGAGAGAGAGAGAGAGAGTGGAGAGAGAGAGAGAGAAGAGAGATGACGGCACCCCGCGAGTGACCGAGCGGAACGCGAACGAGTTTCTCTCTCTCTGAAAGACTCTAGATTGATGTACAACG
>NW_014585976.1:0-3190 GCF_000485595.1 Priapulus caudatus
GCCGAACGAGAAGTGCGAAGAGAAAGAGAGAGAAGAGAGAGAGAGAGAGAGAGAGAGAGAGAGAGAGGAGAGAGAGAGAGGTGTGAGAGAAGGCACGCAGCGAGCGCACACTGAGGAGTGTCTCATGCATTATAAGCGCTTCAAACATCGCTGGCGTGTCTTTGTGCGCGTGGCTGACTCCGTGATGGACGTGCATGCCTTGCCATCACGATGCAGCAGAAACTAGATAGAGTGTACAGTAATGGATGGATGGATGGATGGATGGATGGATGGATGGATGGATGGATGGATGGATGGATGGATGGATTGATGATGGATGGATGGATGGATGGATGGATTGGATGGATGATGGATGGATGGATGGAGTGGATACGATTGATGGATGGATGTGATGGATGGATGGATGGATGGATGAATGGATGGATGGTGATGGATGGCATGGATGGAGGAATGGATGGATGGATGGATGGATGTATGGATCGGATGGATGGATGGATGGATGGACGGACGGACGGATCGGACGGACGGACGAACGGACGAGCGGAGGACGGACGGAACGGACGGATGACGGACGGCGACGGAACGACGGACGACGAACGGACGGACGGACGGACGAACGCGGACGACGAACAGACGGACGACGGACGGACGGACGACGACGGACGAAAGGGACGAAGCGGGGAGGCACCTCTCCCACGACAGGACGACGGACGGACCGGACGGACGGACGGAGCGGACGCCATGGATGGATGGATGGATGGATGATGGATGGATGGATGGATGATGGATGGATGGATGATGGATGGATGGATGGATGGATGGATGGATGGATTGGGAGTGGATGCGATGGACTGGATGCGATGAGATGGATGGGATGGATGGATGGATGGATGGATGGTATGGATGGAGAGATGGATGGATGGATGGATGGATGGAATGGAATGGATGGAAATGGATGATGGATGGATTGGATGGATGGATGGAATGGATGGATGGATGGATGGATGGAGTGGGATGATGGAATTGGAATGGCTGTGATGGATGGATGGATGGTATGGATGGATGGATGGATGGCATGGATTGGATGGAATCGGATGGATGGATGGATGGATGGATGGATGGATTGATGGATGGAGGATGATGGATGGATGGATGGATGGATGGATGGATGGATGATGGATGGATGGAAGGATGGATGGATGATGGATGGATGGATGGATGGATGGATGGATGGATGGATGGTGGATGGATGTATGGATGGATGGATGGATGATGGATGGATGGATGGATGGAATGGATGGATGGATTGGATGAAGGCGTAGGCTTGCATGCTAACAGCGCCTTGTTTAGCTGCTGTCGTGTCGTGCGGGAATTCGATGAATGATTCATAGAGTCTGTTAGACCTGTTAAGACATTAAGCAGCAGTTTCTCTCTATCTCTTTCTTTCTCTCTCTCCCCCTCTCTCTCTCTCTCTCTCTGTCTCTCTCTCTCTCTTTCCCTCTCTCCTCTTCGCTGTCTCTCTCTCTCTCTCTCTCTCTGTCTCTCCTTCTCTCGCTCGCTCTTTACCCTCTCTCTCTCTTTCTCTCCCTCTCCCGGGCCCTCGCGGCTGTCTCTCTCTCTGTGTGTCTCTTGCGCTCTCTCTTTTTCTCTGTCTCCTTCTCTCTCTCTCTCTGTCTATGTCTGTCTCTCTCTCTCTCTCTCTTTCTCTCTCTCTCCCCCTTCTCTCGCTGGCTCTCTCTTTCTCTTTCTCTTCTCTCTGTTCTCTCTCTCTCTTTCTCTGTCTCTTTCTATCTCGCTGTCTGTCTCTCTCTGTCTCTCTCTCACTCGTCTCTTCTTTTCTTCTCTCGCTCCTCTCTTTCCTGTCTCTTCTAATCTTCGCTGTCTGTCTCTCTGTCTCTCTCTCGCTCTCTCTTCTTTCTCTCGCTCTCTCCCTCTCTTTCTATCTCGCTGTCTGTCTCTCTGTCTCTCTCTCGCATCTCCGGCTCACCGACATCGTTTTTTTCATCTCAGCAAGATCGCTTTCTCCGCTCTCTTCTCTTTCCTATCTCTCTATCTCTCTGGGCCTGTCCTCTCCTCCGGATTTTCCTTCGCGGAATAATTTAGCCGACGCCATCGCAGTTTCTCTCTCGTGCGTTTCGCTAAGTGCCGAGTAAAGTAACATGCCAACCGTGGATGTCACTTTCGAAGATGGCGCTGCACTTGACAGCAGAAACGGCGCCACCTGTCGGGGAAAAAACCAACGCGCGAGAATTTATCACGGAAACGTGAAGGAGACACGGCAACAAAAACGTCGTCCATTCAATTAACATTCTCTCGAGAAAGTCAAGAAGGACTAATTTTGAATGGTTAATGCTATTTGTGTATCGAATAGAACTGACGCCTGCCAGCGTGACAGCGATATAATACGTACGTGTCTCTACTTTCTCAGCGAATTTCGTCAATCGAGATCTATAATTGTGAATCGGTTAGGATGCGAACCGTCGCGCTCACACTTGCGGCATGATAAGGTTACGGTTATTGAATTGCGCCTTACTAAACTTGAATGAAGCCTTGATTATAGGAGATATAGAGAGGAATTGAAGAGAGCGCTACGATGAGACGAAATCTTATAAGTTACAGGGCCAAGGTGCTGTAGGGCCAGGGGCTGTGAGTCTACAGGACCATAGGTCGGGAGCAAGCGTCGTTTTCTGTCGATTCGTATGCAACCACGATGAGTTATTCTTCTTCTTCTTCTCAGGTCACTACACTGCATTCGACCTAGCCACTGCAGCACACAGGACCTGGAACAGTTTCTGCAGATGTTGCGTAGTGCCTTATGCAACCACGGTCAGTACAAATAAAGCAAAGCAGCACGCATGTACGCAGATATATCTACAGATAGCTACAGATAGCTACCTACATGTAGACAGATACTATCGCTGAGAGGGTCTATGTCCCCCAGGGTACTGCCGGAACGTACCCTGGATACGGTCCGGTATACCGGAACGTACCCTTGTACTATCTAATATGCCGAACCGTACCTCGTCTACTCCACTAACGAGTCTAGGGAGTCGCCTACGCCTACTTCCTAACCCGAACCCGAACCCTAACCCTAATCCTAACCCGAACCCTAATCCTAACCCTAACCATATCAAATAGTGACCAGGGTACGTTCCGGTATACCGGACCGTACCCAGGGTACGTTCCTGCA
>NW_014585977.1:2657-3189 GCF_000485595.1 Priapulus caudatus
TATATATATATATATATATATATATATATATAGGGCATGCTCTCACGCCATCATGCAATCGTTAACTCGTTCTTTGCTGACGGTCGATCAGCGCGTGTATCCTTCTATGTGAATTCACCGTAGTGATCAGTCAAGCCTGGTTGCTATTGTCAGTACGATCGTATAAAGTTATGATGGGGCTGCATAATAGTGTTTATGATAAGGCTAACGATTGTATTACGTTATATTAAAGCTATTCACGCCGACACGTATTGTAACTTCCCAATGAGTTTACGTCCTTTGGAACGGTTACCTTTGATGAATATGCAAGCAAATGTGACTTTATACTGTTTATATCCTGTATTATATATAAATGTGTGTGCGTGTGCGTGTGCGTGTGCATGTATGTGTGTGTGTGTGTGTGTGTGTGTGTGTGTGTGTGTGTGTGTGTGTGTGTAGTGTTAGTGTGTGTGTGTGTGTGTGTGTGTGTGTGTGTGTGTGTGTGTGTGTGTGTGTGTGTGTGTGTGTGTGTGTGTGTGTGTGTGTGTGTGTG
>NW_014585978.1:0-2578 GCF_000485595.1 Priapulus caudatus
ACACACACACACACACACACACACACACACACACACAGAGAGAGAGAGAAAGAGAGAGACACACACACACGCACGTACAGACACACGTACACGTACACACACACACACGTACACACACGCACGCACGCACACGCACGCTCGCACGCACGCACGCACGCGCATTCTATTTGAGATGGTTCTATTCAGTCTTAGTGAAGTCGACCTTGGTTACAGCAAATCCGCGCTACCCCCGAGGAATAATGAAACCCTGTAATAAAGAGGAGGGGTGTGTGGCAATGTGTGGACGTACACTGCCCGAAGATTGCACAGCGAGGGTGGGTGGGGGCGCGCATGCGTGGCTTGGTGCTGCGCTATTTAGTCCGGAATCAACATACGGTACAATTTATGGAGTGTATATATATATATATATATATATATATATATATATATATATATATATACACCCTGCCGCGATCCCCCGTAATACTGGCATACAGGAGGTTTGATAAATTACTATTAGATAATGTATTATATATATATATATATATATATTATATACTATATTTGTATAATATGTAATGCCTTTTCTACAACACTGGTGTTACCAGGATTTAATTATAATCACTATTACTATTATGATACTGATAATTACTATCTGATATCTATTATATGTATATACCGAAGGGTAAATATAATATAACATATATTCTAAAAATACAATATAACTATACAACATATGCATATCCAGTACGTTAACAAAAAAATAACTAATAATATCTTTTAAATCAAACACATTTTCCACAATATTTCCCACATCCTTTTTAATCCCTACATCAATTATATCGTTAAATTATCTGATCTGGTGCAGGACTTCGCATCGTTGCAAGAATGAATGTCTGCACGCTGACAATGACGTTGGATAGGATGAAGCCTGAAGCTTCACAGGCGATCAAAGACGCGACAGGAGAGGAAGACAAGGTGGTTTACGGATGAAAGCTCAGCGCCCGGAGTCGCACGTGAACGGACGAAGCGAAGAAAGAGAAAGAGAGAGAATCAGAGAAAGAAAAAGTGGGAGAGAGAGAGAGAGAGAGGGGAAGAAATAGAGAGCGAGAGACAGAAAGAAAGAGAGAGAATAAAAGAGAGAGAGAGAGAGAGAGAGAGAGAGAGAGAGAAAGAGAATAGAAAGAGAGAGAAAGTGAGAAAAGCGCGAAGAGAAACAAGAGAGAGAGGGAGCAGAAGGAGAGAGAAAAAGGAAGAAAGAGAGACGCGAGAGAAAGAAGCGAGAGAGAGAGAGAGAGAAAGAGAAAGAAAGAGAGAAATCGAGAGAGAAAAGAGTGAGAGAGCGAGAGAGAGGGAGAGAGAGAAAGAAAGAGAGAAAGCGACGAGAGAGAGAGAGTAGAGAAGAGAGACACACAGAAAGAGAGAGAAGAGAAAGAGAGAGAGAGAGAGAGAGAGAAAGAGAGAGAGAGAGGAGAGAAGAGAGAGAGAGAGCGAGAAGCGAGGAAAAGAGAGGAGGAGAGAGGGGGAGAGAAAAGAAAGGACGGAGAAGCCGAAAGAGAGAACAGAAGGACGAGAGGAGGGATAGGAGATGGAGCAGAGAGACGACGACGAAGGGAAGCGTAACGGGGAAACACGAACGCTGCACGCTAGCCGCTTCAAAAGGTTCGATTAAAACCCATCCATGATCGAGGTACATACGGTTGCACATGTTGTGTGTGTGTGTGTGTGTTGCGTGCTGTGTGTGTGTGTGTGTGTGTGTGTTGGGTTGTGTGTGTGTGTGTATGTGTATGTCGTGGTGGTTGTGTGCGTCCAATGCGTGCGTGCGTTGTGCCGCGCGCGTGTGTGTGTGGTGTGGTGTGTTGTGTGTGTGTGTTGTGTTTTGTGTGTATGTGTGTTGTTGTGTGTGTGTGTGCGTGATGCGTGTGCGTGGTGTGTGCGCTGTGTGCGATGTGTGTTTGTGTGTGTGTGTGTGTCATGTGTGCAGTGTGGTTGCGTGTGTGCCGTGCGTGGCGTACGTGTGTGCTGTGTGGTGTGCGTGTTGTGCGTGCGTGTCGTACGGTGTTTTGTGTGTGTGTGTGTGTGCGTGTGTTTGTGTTGTGCGCGTGTGCGTGTGTGCGTGTTTGTTGTGTGTTGTGTGTGTGGTGGTGTGTGTGTGTGCGCGTGTGTGTGGCGCGTGTGCGTTTGTCGTGCGTGTTGTGTTGTGCGTGTGTGTAGCGTGTGTGGCATGCGTGGTGCGTGTGTGTGTGTGTGTGTGTGTGTGTGTGTGTGTGTGCGTGTGTCTGTGTGCGGCACGAGAGGGATTCAGTCTAGATATCCTATAATAACTAAAGCAACAATTCATCGACCGGTCAAGTAGAGCGAACGCATCGTAAATTAATGGGATCATAATATAGTGATTGTAATAATGAGGTAATTGTGGACGAGTTAATGATTGTCAGCTCTGTGTTATTATGGAGCTGGAACGCCGAGCACAGCCGTCGTCGCGACTGCACGCGACACTGTCTGACGGAGGAGTAATTAAGAGATGACGGAGGAGTAATTAAGAGATGACGGCTCTCTATTAAAGCGCAGGTAAGTCGCTAGACGTACGCAGGTAAGC
>NW_014585978.1:2626-3188 GCF_000485595.1 Priapulus caudatus
CGTGCGTGTGCGCGTGCGTGTGCGCGTGCGTGTGCGTGCGTGCGTGCGTGTGCGCGTGCGTGCGTGCGTGCGTGCTTGCGTGCGTGCGCGTGTGTGTGCGCGCGTGTGTGTCGCGTGTGTGTGTGCGTGTGCGTGCGCGTGTGGGCGTGCGTGCGTGCGTGCGTGCGTGCGTGCGTGCGTGCGTGCGTGCGTGCGTGTGTGTGTGTGCGTGCGTACGTGCGTGTGCGCGTGTGTGTGCGTGCACACACTCACATAATTGCCTCACTTTTTTCATCTTTGCCTCACTCTTTCTTTCCCTCGCTCTATTCCTCTTTGCCTCACTTTTTCCTCTTTGACTCACTTTTTCCTCTTTCCTCACTCTTTCCTCTTTGCCTCACTATTTTCTCGCACCCATCCGTTGCGATGCATGGATAACGCAGCACCGCGAGCGCGTTACGTTGACGTGTTTGCTGCCGTATTGCCTCGCGCGCGCTCGCTCAATTGAAAAGCGATTGGCCGCACAAATAAGTTAAAGTGTCCCGCGTGTTATCTGTGTGCGTATCTCTCTCCCTCTCTCTCTCTC
>NW_014585979.1:0-592 GCF_000485595.1 Priapulus caudatus
CTCCTCCTTCTCTCACGCTCCTCTTTCTCCCACGCTCCTCCTTCTCTCATGCTCCTCCTCCTTCTCTCATACTCCTCCTTCTCCCATGTTCCCCCTTCTCTCATGCTCCTCCTCCTTCTCTCATGCTTCTCCTTCTCTCATGCTCTTCCTTCTCCCATGCTCCGCCTTCTCTCATGCTCCTCCTTCTCTCATGCGCCTCCTTCTCTTTCCCTCCTCCATTCTTTCATCCGCCCCACCGTTTTAATTGGTCATTTTCTTAAAACTGCGCAATTAATCCAATTTAACTTCAAACGTAATGTTAGCGTCCCTGGACGGACATAGTGGTCCGATTCCAAGATTCTCACAAAATTTTCCACGTAGAAAAAATATATATGGAAGCATGCGTAAAAAAATAGATGGGAGCTAGGAGTCTAATGGCGATTAGCGATATTTGAATCCATGATTGAAAGTCAATTGGGAGAAATTAGCAAACGCTGGTGTTCCAAGCGGTAGCTTAGTCTCTCTGTCTCTCTCTCTCTCTCTCTCTCTCTCTCTCTCTCTCTCTCTCTCTCTCTCTCTCTCTCTGTGTCTCTCTCTCTCTACCTCTCTCTCT
>NW_014585979.1:1962-3187 GCF_000485595.1 Priapulus caudatus
AGAGTAAAGTTAATAGCGTTGACAGATCCCTATCGTAGCTAAACTTACTTACGAGCAAACTCACGATAACAGGAACTTCATAATTTCATGTCACAAGGCTGCTGATTGGATGAGAATCGATCACAAAATTCAAATTCATACACATTTATTGTACATATCACAGTAATATATGAATATTATGATGGCTAACCACATATAAATAATATTTGATAAAAACCACGCGGTCATGAATTTATTCTGCACAACAAGACACTGTAACACGAGACGCGACAGTCGTGGCAAGCGTGTCAAACATTTAAAACAAGCGAACAAATGCCATACGCCATTTCTAAATTTATTGTTTTGTTTTATGAAAGGTAGATAATGAATGATTTTGACGTGTTTTTCAAGTAAAACACACATTTTATTTATTATTATAAAATATAATATCACTATAATTGTAATTCGTAGTGTAAATGTGTTATTTTCAACTTAATATTAACATTACGAGAGGGTCTGGGCTCTCGTGATGTTATGAGGATATTTTCGAGGATTTTTCATTCTCGTAACGTTGCGATGTTTCTGTCAACGGTTACGAGTGAAAGTTAATGTTAAGACTAATGTTAAGACTAATTTTGTTTCTGACAACGGGCCCCTGGCTCTCACCATTGGCTACGTCTACCGCCGTACTAATTCTGACCCGGGTCGTGTGTCGGTGCGTGTTCACACGGCAAAAAATGAACCAGTGCTCGGGTCGTTTTCGTACCCACTCTGTACGAATGACACGGGTCGTTTTTGTACCGAAAAAACGTCCATGTAAACGCTTCGTCCGGGACGCATTTAGCCCGGGTCGTTTTCGACCCGTGTGAACGCGGCTTATATTTTACCATAAATATGATTTTACGACTACGAAACAGTCACGGAGGTTATGAACGAGATAAATTTCGGTTACATTAATTCTATATATGACTTCTAGTTATAACTTAACACAATGTTTATAATAACTTAACTGTTAATGAATATATTTTTAATATAACACTTCGTGTGTGAATCAGCCGTGTTACAGAATCAGTGTTTTTCCCCGACCTGCCACAATCCCGTGCTGCCATCTGGTGTACCACGCGGCAGTGAAAGCTACAACTTACAATTAAGCCTATATTCGCAGAATTCATACCGCAGCGCCATCGGGTGGAGAGAACTGGCAGCTTCGTGAGGCTAGATGGGATAATAATGAAACACTGCGGCA
>NW_014585980.1:0-3186 GCF_000485595.1 Priapulus caudatus
CCTTGATGTACTCTTGATATATATATATATTGGTTATTATGTGATTATAGGATACAGTGCTCTGACACTCGCGTATGACTCGATGCCACTGTAAAGCCATCTGTGAACATGCGTCGTACTTACGCCAGCTCTAATGTTGTTCTCTTGTTTTTTGTTCGTCCCGCGCTCGCTCAGGGTGTCCGAGGAGAACTTCTGGCGTAACTATTTCTACCGCGTCTCCCTCCTCAAGCAATCATCGCAGCTGACTCCCATCCAGTCCTAGCCTGCCTTCATTGCCGACCTTGATCTCTCCGCCATCACACTCACCTGTCTCTTGCCACCCATCCCTAGAGAAGAGAGACCACACCCACACACACTCACACTCCCGTGTCTCTCGGCCAGCCATTGCCTAGCTGCGCTTCATGGCCGGACTTGATCTCCTCCGCGACCTCACACTCACCTGGTCTCCTCCCACCATTCCCTTAGAGAGAGAGGAGACACACACACACCACCGCCACTCATGTTCTCCTCACATTCCTACTTGGCTTTCCTATCCGGACTTGATTCTCCTCCGCACGTCACACTCACTGTCTCTTCCCAACCTAGTCCCTAGAGAGAGAGAGACCCACACGCCACATGTACCACTCACACTCACCTGTCTGGCTCCCCCATTCTCTAGCCTGCTTCGATGCCGACTTGATCTCCGCCCGCACTTCACCCTCACCTGTCTCTCCACCCATCTCCTAGAGAGAGAGAGACACACAGCACACACACCCTCACACTCCCCTGTCTCCACCATCCCTAGCTGCTTCGATGGCCGACCTTGATCTCGCCTCCGCACTCAGCACTCAGCTCTGTCTCTCCACCATCCTATCTCTTCAGGCCCGGACTTGATCCTCCTCCGCACTACGCGTGCCGTTCTCATAGTCCTCGCTCTGAGCAAACTCCCGCCGTCGCTCGGGCTGTCCGTCGCCGCGGCCACGTCGTCCGGGTCGCCGCCCGCTCTTTCTCCGAGCGCTCTTGTCTGCGCCAGTCGAGAGAAGCCTGCTAGTTCAATATCACTTGTCTGCTTTTCTTTCCTCGGCTCTCAGCTCTCTTCTCGCTCCTCGCTCTCTCTCTAGTTCTCTCTCTCTGCGTTCTCTCGTCGTCTCCTCTCTCTCTCGTCTCTGTTTCTTCTTCGTCTCTCTCTCTCTCTCGTCCTCTCTCTGTTCTTTCTCTCTCGAACCTGCATCGGTCCTCGTGTTCTCGTGCTCACTCTTCTCGTTTCTCTCGTAACTCTCGCTCTCTTCTCTCTCTGTTTCTATCTGCTCTCCTCTCTTCATGTCTCTGTTCTATCCTTCTCTGCTCTCTTCTCTCTCGTGCTCCCCGCGCCCCTCTCTCTTTGCTTGCCTCTCTCTGCTTATCTCTCTCTTTCTCTCTTCCCTTCTCGCCTTCTGTTTTCTCCCGTCACTACCAGCACTCTACAGTAGTTAGTGACGCCAGCATACCTGCTTCATGACTCTTGCTGCGATCCTCGAGCCACTGAAAAACACACAGATGTTCCATCACCATGTTATACCACGTTGTACCATGTGACACGACATCATACCATGTTATACCACGTTGTACCCTGTGACACGACATCATACCATGTTATACCACGTTGTACCATGTCGTGCCGGTTATACCACCTTTGCACAGTGTCCGTGCCGTCGTTACATCCATTGTTATACCACATCATCCATGTAATGAAATATACCATGTTATACCGCATTTATACATTTCCATCCCCACCACATTCTAACCAATGTCTAACGCCATGTTACATCAGGGCATGAAAGTTCAGATTTTTGGCACTGGGCCAGAGGGGCTGGTCACAGTCACTTATTTACCGCCCTCACTCCACTAAATACCACCCTCACAAATTTGTTGTGTAGAAATCAATGTCCATGTTTCCACGCCTCTGCAAATTCTCTGCTTTCAAATTTGAAAAGTTCTGCGTGACATCCTTTTCCTTCCGGTAACACATAGTGTGATATTTGCTATAGCAATATTGTGGCTATAACTAAACACGTAGGTACTCCGCTAACACCGCTGAAACCACCCTGCATGGAAGGAGGGCCGCGTGTTTTGCCCCACATGTGTACCGTGGCCCTGCCAAATCTTTGCCTCGGCATATGCCAGTGGGCCGTGCTCGAATTCGCCCGTCCTGCGTTATACAAGTTATATTTACGCTATATACACGTTAACATGCGACGATTCCATTTATCGCTGAACGCGTAGCGAGGTTGAGCTCGCAGATTTCCTATACCGTATGGTGTGGCACACCCAGACACCCAGACACCTAAAATACACAACAAACCACAATATATACAAGATACAGATTAACGACCTCTCTTATTTATGATTAATTAATTAATTCTAATTAAATGAGATTAAGAGAACATCGCTCTATTATGGTATCTCTTTGATATAGTAGTATATAAATATATTATATTCTATATACTATAATATATAAATATATGTATAGATTTGCATGATGTCATAGTTCATGGTACAGGTACCATCATGCAGGTGTGCAGATGACTAATGCATTATTAACATAACAAATATTAGCATAGCAGCACCTGACCTTTGTGTGATTATCTGTACATTTACACGCATATATGAATAACTATATATATGTTATATGTATATATGTTATGTATAGTATATACATGTTGGCCGTAAATTAAAAATATCGAGATTCAGGTGTGCATCGCGCGGGTGGGTAGTGACCGACAATCCACTACCATGCATCCCTACTCACTACGCTGCTGCTGCTGGCTGCTGGCTGCTCGCTGCTTGCTGCTGCTGCGCTGGCTGCTGCTCCTGCTGCTCTTGCGCTGCTGTGCTGCCGGCTGCTGCTGCTGCAACGATTGATGCTCATCCCCCTCCTCCACCTCCCTCTCCTTCTCCGCCTTGCCTCGCCCTCATCCTCTCCTGCCTCCTCCACCTCCCGCTTCTTCCTTCCCCCTTCCTCCTTTCGCTCCCCCTCCACCTCCCTCTCCTTCCCCCTTCCTCTTCTTCCCCTAGCCCTCCTTCCTCTCTTCCCCTTCCTCTCCTCCTCCTCCGTCACCCTCTCCCTTCCCCCTTCCTCTCCTCCTCCTCTCACCCTCCTCCCCCTTCCTCCCCCTCTCCTCTCCTCCTCCTCCTCCCTCCCTCAGCCTGTTTTGTTGGGCTACGCAG
>NW_014585981.1:0-3186 GCF_000485595.1 Priapulus caudatus
CTGCCGCGCCATGTTGTCCTGTGCGATGGTGAGCGGCTGTGCGCGCGGGTGTAGTTGCAGCCATCTGGTCTTGTTATCTTAGGTTAATTACTTCGACTGTACATCAACGTTGCTACCACTACGGACGCGGGAATCCCATTTCATCCCATCTCATCTCATCTCTTCTTATCTCGTATTAGCTCATCGGTGCGCCATATTTCGCTTGGGAAAGAGTTTCTCGGAAACTGCGACCGGGCCTATCATACGCTAGCAATTCTACAATATACTATACTCGTGACGCGGGATGGACTTACCGCATAGACATACCGTANTCTCAAGCGCTCTCTCCTCTCTCTCTCTCTCTCTCTCTCGCTCCTCTCTCTTTCTGCTCCTTCATTATCATTCGCTCAGTGCGCTCTCTCTACTCTCTCTCTCTCTCTCTCGCCTCTCCTCTTCTGCCTACTCATCTTCTACCCCTTTTCTGTCACTTTCTCTCTCTCTTTCTACTACCCTTTTTCTCACTCTCTCTTCTCTCGCTCTCTCTCTACTCTCTCTCTTTCTCTCTCTCTCTCTTCTACCCTTTTCTCTCTCTCTCTCTCTCTCTCTCTCTCTCTCCTCCCTCTCTCTCTCTCTGTCTCTCTCTCTGTTCGCCGCTCTCTCTCCGCTCTCTCTCTCTCTCTCGTTCTCTCTCTCTCTCCTCTCTCTCTCTCCTCTCTGCTCTCTCTCTCTCGCGCTCTCTCTCCGCGTCTCTCTCCTGTGTGTGTGTCTCTCTCTCTCTCTCCCTGTCTAAGCTGTCTCCTCTCTCCTCTCTTCTCCTCTCTCTTCTCTCTCTCTCTTATAGTTATAAACCATTTCCGGCCGCACGAGCACGAGCCCCAATAGCATAACCGACGCCTACGGCGGTCACGCAGTCAGTACTGTACCTGTAATATATACTACTAATATATAACAATATGTGATCCGTCACTATACGTTGGGAATCATCGTGCTCCGCGATACGTTGACGGCATGATGGACCGCGTAAGCCGGCGCCCGTCTGCGCGAGTGGCTGCACATACGACCTTCATAATGCGTCCTCATTAGACACTGCCGCCGCCCGCCAAACGAACGGCTATCAATTGCCCGATACTCATCCATGATCCATCAGCGAGGTCTATCCTAACCCTCTAAGGCGCCAGCACGCTCCGCTTTCCAATCGCGAAGAATACCAAGCAGCCATTCCCCCGTCGCCGGACAACACAATTCGAACCCGCACCAATAATCACACAAACAGACACATCACAAAACTATGACTGAGATAGAGATCTCCCCTAACGACGATATCTGCCAATTAATACCGCCGCGCTATTGCTCGCCCGCCGTGGCCGGCAAGCAGAAGTTGCGAAATCTAGAGTCTAAGGGCCCACACACATTACACACACAGCGCACGTACACACACCGCGCCCGCACACACACACTCTAACACACCACACTATACACACACCACGCACGCGCCCGCGCACACACACACGCACGCGCGACGCCACACACACACACACACACCACACACACACACACGACGCGCGCGCGCACACTCACACACACGCGCGCGCACGCCGCGCACACCCCCCCACCCCCCCCCACGAACCTACACCGACACCACACACACACACAGGCACACAAAACCCAAAGCGATGCTCGCACGCGCCTCCTCCGACGTGATTAGGCGCACATCTATCACTAACAGCACGACTGGCAGGTATGCGCAACAGACAAAGACTATCTACGTCATCGAAAGTACGCCTGCCCGCAGGCCGCTACGGCACGACATCAGGTCAAAGAGACGACACGCGCGCCCTCTCACACGTGCGCTGATCTCGTGCTGACAACGCCTGCCTGCTCACGCATCGACGCGCGCGCGTGTCTGTATGTGCGTGCGTGCGCGCGCGCGCGTGTGTGTATACAACTACATATTATTTAAATGTTATATATAATGTACAAAATGTTAATTTTATGTGATGATACTATAATGACTTATAATGATACTATAATGTGTATATAAATATAAATATTATATTACTAGAAATATATATTCTACATTGCATTCACAAATTATTCAATGCTTACGGCGATGTGAGTAAGAGATTAGTATTGACCTGCTACTTATGCTTTTGTTATTTACTCCTACTATTATTTACACTTTTCCTGTTTTCATACAGGAATATTCGTTATAGTGAACATATTTCTCCCGTGTTATAAATATCTGCCCACATGGCAACTAGTACTGCGTGTGCATGCGCGTCAGTGTTACAAACCCAAAACCGTTGCTTCAGATAGTTCTGTTACCCACATTGACAATGTATTTTTCTCTGTCGACAACAAATATTTGCCCGCACCGATCCGCATGACCCAACACCGATCACTAGCAGCCCATCTAGAGGCCCGATCTCAACAGTTCGCTATGTAATCGCCCAGCAGTTACGAACCAACGCGACCGTATTAACGACGATACAAATATTATTTACTTTCATCAGTTGATGTTGATTGTTTTAGTCGACGTATACGGTGATTATACCACTATGGTGATATAGGCGTCGCTGTGCAAGACCGTAGCAAAGACAAAACACAGACACAAACACCGCATATACACACGGCCACACACATAACACACACGCCTCACATTACACACACAATCACACCACACACCACACACACACGCACACACACAACACACACACACACACACACCACACACCAAACACACACCCAGGACACGCACACACACACGCCACACACACACACACACACACACACACACACACACACACACACACACACACAATATATATATATATATATATATATATATATATATCCGCCTCCGTTCACCGTCGAAACGATAAAAAGATGCAACCGGTCACCGGCAGCTATCGTCTCAAGCGCGGCTCCGGCGGGCAGTTTCGCTAGAAAGAATGCCAATAACCGGAGTGACAGTGGCCGCCAGCGCGCACACCAATACCGGCGTTCGTTGTAAATCCGAACACTGATTGACAGTATAGCAACTCGAGCGGTCATCGCACGCGGATATATAGCGTAATGGCGAACGGTTTCTAGAAGGTAATATAGAGGTGGTATATATATATATATATACGATACGCCCACCACACTATATATATATTATATATATATATATATATATATATATATATATATATATATATATAGTAT
>NW_014585982.1:0-3186 GCF_000485595.1 Priapulus caudatus
TCAATAAAGACTTGCGTTAGTGGCGGTGCTTCGGGTGCCTCAAATGCTGTATGTTCGGTTGTCGACGCCAAATCGAAGTCTTTTCCCGGCGCAATCATTGTCGTTACAAAAACGGCCAAAGTGATGGCTGAAGCCGTGGTAAACATAAACAATAAAAAAGACTTGAGACCAACGCGACCCAGTTTTTTAATGTCACCAATGCCACACACACCGCAAATAAGAGAAAAAGTCACCAGTGGCACCACCAGCATCTTTAACAAATTAATAAATATCGTACCCAGCACATGAAATAGGCCATTCACAAAATAATCTTGAATAAAAGCCACATCACGCGCAAAGGCATTAATGACGCTACCAAGCACCAGCCCGGCAACCATCCAGATCAATATTTTTGTGGTCATTTTCATATTTTGGAGCAACCTTTAACATTTGCAGAAACAACGACAATGATGGCTAGAAATTTGAAAAACAGCGATATGTGCATGAACGAGTAAAAAATATGTTGGAGCCATCAAATAAACATGTAGGATACTAGCCGCCTATTGAAAATTTTGTCACTCAATAATAATTCCCTGGCTTCTTTTATGTATCAGCGTTTCTTTTGATCTATTAAAAATCGGTGTTGGCGCCATCCAGCTCTCATACCATGGGTCCTATGCGTGGCGGGCCAAGATTTTCGTTCCACCTGTTGACACGCCACATGTTCGCATGCCATTTGCCGAGGAAACTCTTATCTGCACATCCCGCTTGCCCACGACTAAGGGGTTTCGCTCTCCGCTTCCACCGGCAAGGGGTCAATGCAGACGATCGCGCATTTTACTTGCATCCAACAATTTTGGCCACCACAAGAGCCTGCCAAACAGAGTGTCAATGAATATGGTAGGCAAGCTTTCGCAACTTGATACTATCACCTTAAAAGACGGCCACACTTATTCGGGTTCAGCCCAATCTAAAAGACAATTTATTTTGATCGTTGCTGTGACCCACTACCGAGCATCCCAACGGAATTATCCTTGAGTTACTGGATCAATCAGGATCAGGCAATTGCCCAATCAAGTCCAAATCAGGCCCGACCTCTCGCTTTTGGATCTTTCCTGGCACGCAATACTAACAAAGAGACCTACTTCTCCATTGGACGGCGTTTTTATCACCACCTATCAAAGATTGGACAATTGTTGCACCACTTAGATGGAAAACTCCGCAATCCTGTGGCTAACCAGCTTTGATTGCGCCGATCTAATTGATGAAAATGGTCAGAGACAGTGGCTTATCATTGGCCGCCATTGAAACGCACAATGAAATTGAGCCGCATTTCTGAAACTGAGATTATAATGGCCTGGATACCCACCTGGCCAAGTCCCATGCATACCTGTATTCAAATGGCTTAAATGCTGCAAGGACAACTACCGGCGGCCTAAGAAGATCCATCGACGTGCTAATCATTATTCCAGCACTCGAGACAACCCACAGAAACGCCAACCTTCAATGACTGGCTTATGCGCTTATGCCATGCGCGTGATATGAAGAAAATGCAGCGGTCAATGGTGGTCACGCCCCAACTAAATGGGGGCGGCTGCGCGTGATACCCGCGTCAATTATTACGCCATGACACATGAAGGCGCAAACGTTAGATGTCAAGCGCGCGATTTCTTCTCGTCGCAGGCGCAATTTGGCGGATAATCAAACATAAAATGTTCAATATCCGGCGCTGAGTCGTTGCCAAGGTGAGGTAGGATCTGCATCAGCCATGGCCGCCGCAGGTTTGTGTGCGATTAAAGGTGGCACAACCGAACAAATCGAGAATGCCGCAGAAATCGCCTTGGAACACCATCTTGGCATGACCTGCGATCCCGTGGGTGGCCTGGTTCAAGTGCCTTGCATTGAGCGCAACGGATTCGGTGCGATTAAGGCCTATACCGCCGCATCACTGGCTATCAGAGGTGACGGACAGCATTTTATGTCTTTAGACGTTTGGAAATGTCGTATAAATACAAAGAAACCTCGTTTAGGCGCCGATTAGCTGTTAGGTGATGGGCGTGTATAAACACTGGCCTAGAATCCCCGCCCAGAATCTTTGCGGGCGATGACATCATTGATTGAATTAATCAATTAGATGTCATTTATCGCGTTTGTTTATTAACCATACGCGTTAAACTCCGCCACCACGCCACGCATAAACAACCGATCACGACCACGGTATTAGCAATACCGATCATCAGCTCCACATTGGACAGTCACATGCCACTGGCTTTAGCCCGCTTTTAGACCATAACCCAAAATTTACCCAATAAGTGTGCTCACACACCACACCGACAAGCCTCAAAACCGTCTCTTGTAAAACGTAACTGCATATGCGCACGTTTGATCCATCGACTTTAACAAGTTCGGATCTGTGATTCCATCAAATATGCAACACGTTGCTACGCAACAATGCGGATGCACGCAGCAGACACGCAGAGACAGCGTTTCAAGCTTGGTATGCACTAAATCACAAGTTCCCATCGCGGATGACAAACGCTGCTCCATAAACTCTCTAACATTTGCAACCTTCGATACGCTCTTCACGCCAACTCGGCAATCCGCAGTTTCACAATATCGTGAATAAGCACGGGGCATTGAATCGTGCTAGTCTGAGCGGACATACGCTCTGATCTCTGCCTGCTAATTTAGTTCAAGCCATCCAGCCCAATGTTGCTCATCTTAATCGTCTACTTCAATGTTACTCGCTATCAAACGTCGCTAAACCGTTTCGTCAAACGCGCCATTGCGGAATCATCTGGCGTGTGATCGGTACGGGCAACATGGCCAACAATGCGCAGGTTTGCAATTTCCAGCAGGCGTTGTATCAATCGCCCTGCTTGTCGACTACGCAAATTCTCATCATGAATCAGTATCGACCAAAACCCGTTCACTTATGGATTTGGCTTATCACTCCACACACTGGCACTACCCGCCGCCATTTTAGAACCAATCACCGTTTTAGAAACAAACAAATCTGCCAATTCGGTCAAACTTCGCTTCGGGCGCGACCGATCATCCAGCGCAATATGCGTCGCCACCAACACCTCACCCGGCAAGCTCGCCAACCATTCATCAGGCACAAGTCGGATAGCCGGTTGCGCGAAAGGCACTTCAAAAGGTCCTGCATGATAAAACGTATAGGTAGAATATTCGGTATGTCGCTCC
>NW_014585983.1:0-1178 GCF_000485595.1 Priapulus caudatus
GAGAGAGAGAGAGAGAGAGAGAGAGAGAGAGAGAGAGAGAGAGAGAGAGAGAGAGAGAGAGAGAGAGAGAGAGAGAGAGAGAGAGAGAGAGAGAGAGAGAGAGAGAGAGAGAGTGAGGATGACATTTTAAAGTTTGCATCTTTCATTACAAAATGTTCACAACATCTCTCCATCGCTCCACCAGGTGACAAACGCACGTTCTCTCTATGTTTCTCTACGGCCCATATTATTTACGGACGGCAGCGATATGCACATATGTGTTTACACCCTGCTATTTGTGTCTATACACCTGCTTGGTGCAGCATCGATCCGTCGGTATAGGTGTATACATAAGGCAGACGTCGGTAGTAGAGTAAACAGCGTCGAGCGATTGTTTGGTTCAACCTTCGCCCGTTTCTCTGTTTGCCCGTTCGCTTCCGCGATCAGTTACGTGTACACATGGATAGGTCACCATGTACGGAAACCGACGTCAACCCAGACACATTTACATTGCACGGCAAAGACCGCCGAAGAGCGCTCGCGCGGTTTCAACATCATGTTTGCACCGCCTGTGGTTATGCATACATCTCCCTCTCTGTCTGTCTGTCTCTCTCTCTCCCTCTCTGNAGAGAGAGAGAGAGAGAGAGAGAGTGAGTGTGGATAACATTTTAAAGTTCGCATCTTTCATTACAAAATGTTCACAACATCTCTCCATCGCTTCGCCAGGTGACAAACGCACGTTCTCTCCATGTTTCTTTACGGCCCATATTATTTACGGCATGTGCACTTATTTGTTTACACTATTTGTGTCTATACACCTGCTTGGTGCAGCATCGATCCGTCGGTATAGGTGTATACATAAGGCAGACGTGGGTAGTAGAGTAAACAGCGTCGAGCGATTGTTTGGTTCAACCTTCGCCCGTTTCTCTGTTTGCCCGTTCGTTTCCGCGATCAGTTACGTAGTTACGTGTATACATGGATAGGTAACCATGTACGGAAACCAACGTCAACCCAGACGCATTTACATTGCACCGCGCCTGTGGTTATGCATACATCTCCCTCTCTGTATGTCTGTCTCTCTCTCTCTCGCTATATCTCTCTCTCTCTCTCTCTCTCTCTCTCTCGCTCTGTCTCTCGCTCTGTCTCTGTCTCTCTCTCTGTCTCTCTCTCTCTCTCTCTCTCTCTCTCTCTCTCTCTCT
>NW_014585983.1:2530-3186 GCF_000485595.1 Priapulus caudatus
TGAAGAAGAGGAAGAGGAAGAAGAAGAAGAAGGAGGAGGAGGAGGAGGAGGAGGAGGAGGAGGAGAAAATGAATAAGGAGAAGGAGAGGAGAAAGAGGAGGAAGAAGGAACCCCAATCCTACAAACCTTATGGACGCCTTTCTTCCAGTTACCTGTCGCGAATTCACGATCTGGCTGGTCCACAATGCGACGCGATTACCGCCCCCTGTCTCGCATATTATTGTCTCGCATATTATATTGCGTTGTATGCTATTATGTATATTATCAAGAGCTAATAATACACCTATAATATATTATATATATAATATATATATATAATATATATTATATATAATATAAATATATTATTAGCTTTTGATATTCTCTATAACAGTTTGATAACGATTGTCCGCTAAATATACGGTTGATATTATTTCCCCCAGCACTATCTAGAGAAGCATCAATATAGCACTGCGACTACTGATGATCTGTGGACAGCACTAAAGGAGGTATGCTAATCTGAGTAATCTCAACTGTAACGCGTATACCAAACAGCAGTCTCTAACATCAATTCATCAGTTCATCATTTATTTATCATCGACGAACTTTGACGATGACTATAGACGAAAGATGGACTATGGTCATCGTCAAAGTTCGTCGATGATAAATAAATGATG
>NW_014585984.1:0-1485 GCF_000485595.1 Priapulus caudatus
TGCGTGTGGGTTTGCGGGTTGTAGGTTCATGTGGAGGATAGCACACAAGGCAATGCCGTGTTAGTTGTTAGAGAGAGGGGGGAGAGGAAGTAAGAGAGAGAGAGGGAGAGGGAGAGAGAGAGAGAGAGAGAGAGAGAGAGAGAGAGAGAGAGAGAGAGAGAGAGAGAGAGAGAGAGAGAGAGAGAGAAAGCGGGAGAGATTAGAGAGAGAACAACGCTAACTGCAGTACTTAGCTGCGACTGCCAACGCGGCGGGGGTATATCATTATCAAGCAACAGGTTGTGCAGCACCGAGGGGTGTTGGGGGGGGGCACAGCCAGAGAAGCGAGAGTGAACAGGTAGCATGCCAGAGCGCGCGAGCGAGAACTGAGAAGAAGACACGCGGTGACGCGCGCTGCGGCCGCGATATCGATCCGTTTCGCATCGATCGGACGTATCGATCGGTCGCCGGAGCGAATAAACCCGGATTCGGACTCACCTTCATGTTGCTGGTTGCCAGGGCGACGATGTCGTCGTCGTTCTTAGTAGTTTCCTCGTCTATTAGCGCCGACATGTTTGCTTATTTTCACGCTGGGAGACCCGACAGGGGCGTTCGGTGTCTCGGAGAGCTGCCGATGCTGTTTGGTGGAGAGGGATCGTCAGGGCGATTTGGGAATGCGGTTAAGTAATTGTATTGTTAAAAAAAGAGATTCGAAATTTTAATTAAAGAATACGAACGAATTTTCTCTATCTGGCATCGACACGTTATCAATTTAGTGATCTATCTATGGATCTGTCATTTGAGTTATCTATATACTTACCGTCCGTTTGTCCGTCGTCTTGCGTGTGCGCGTGCTTGTGTTTTGCATGTATCTGCTTTCCGTTTATGTCTCTTGCATTTAGCAGGCAATGGGACGTCTCTTCTTCAAGTTCAGGGTGCGTGTGAGACCGACCGCAGTGGACTGAGATAGCGGAGAATCAAATACCTGCCGTAAACAAGCTTGAAATTTGTTTTACGATTACAATGTTTACATAATACGATTAAGAGCGTATCAAGAAGCTTCTTAATACCTTCTTAATCACCTTCTTAATACGCTCTTGATATATGATACGTCCGAATTTTTTATTGAGTGTACCTAAAACAAAATTCGTATTAGCTATGCGAGGATGCATATTCTCACGGTGATAGTATACTTTACGGATAATAATTTGAATACTTTCGATCATAGATGGCAGCACATTGCGATACCCACCAATTGCCAAGAAGCTCTCTATAATGTACTGCTGTATTAAAACGGATTCTTGACCACCAATTAACCAACCACACACACACACAGATAAAAATAAATAAATAAATAAATATATATATATATATATATCAGGGGTTAATAATGACAAATGTCATTACATACATTATCAATTTGTCAATATCATTTATCAATTTGTCATTATATATTAACCCTGATATATATATATATATAATATGTGATAGTGTGTGTGTAGTGTG
>NW_014585984.1:2721-3184 GCF_000485595.1 Priapulus caudatus
CCACTGCACTACTCCTACCATCCCCACCAACGCCCCCGACTCCCCTCACCTACATAACCACTGCCCTACTCCTACCATCCCCACCAACGCCACGACTCCCCCTCACCTACATAACCACTGCCCTACTCCTACCATCCCCACCAACGCCCGCACTCCCCCTCACCTACATAACCACTGCACTACTCCTACCATCCCCACCAACGCCCCGACTCCCCCTCACCTACATAACCACTGCACTACTCCTACCATCCCCACCAACGCCCGCACTCCCCCTCACCTACATAACCACTGCCCTACTCCTACCATCCCCACCAACGCCCGCACTCCCCCTCACCTACATAACCACTGCCCTACTCCTACCATCCCCACCAACGCCACGACTCCCCCTCACCTACATAACCACTGCCCTACTCCTACCATCCCCACCAACGCCACGACTCCCCCTCACCTACATAACCACTGC
>NW_014585985.1:0-602 GCF_000485595.1 Priapulus caudatus
TTCTCTCACCCCTCTCTTTCTCCTCTTTCGCTCTCACTCTTTCCTTCTCTCTTCGCACCTTCTTTCCTCTTTCGCTCTCGCTCTTTCTCTGTTTTTGCCCCCTTTCTTTTCTTCTCTTTTGCTCGCTCTCTCGCGCATTAAGCACGCAGTTAACATTTCAAACCCTCACGCGATCGGCTGGGTTTTTACAGCTGAAGCTGTAAACGTGTCATTGTGCTGCCATGCGTTCTTTGTCAGTAGCGGCTGCTGCTGCCGTTCTTTTCCACATTGTCCGCAGCCTAGGTTTGTCCGCGTGATCATTGTTCGTCGCTATTGTTTCTCACACATTGTGATTGATTGATTTACTCACACTTCACTGCTAGTCTATCATCGCGGCAGCGCTGTGTGTGAATCACTCACTGTTCGCATTCACTAGTGTTTTTCATCATTCATTTATTTTTCAATGTATATATATATATATAGAATTTAATAGAATTTCTAGAAATTCTTGATAATATGTATATTCATCGATTTACCGTTGATGTTCGTTTGCCAAATCTCATCCGCCTCTCTCTCTCTCTCTCTCTCTCTCTCTCTCTCTCTCTCTCTCTCTCTCTCTCTCT
>NW_014585985.1:2074-3180 GCF_000485595.1 Priapulus caudatus
TCTCTCTCTCTCTCTCTCACTCTCTCTCTGTTTCGTTCGCTCTATCTGTTCTCCTCCCCTCTCCCCCTCTCCCCTCTCTCGCCGTCATGCGCGACTGGCCGGCTACGGCATTAACAGAATAAACTCCGCCGCAACTGCCGCTACTGCCGCTGCTGCCGCTACTGCCGCTACAGTTGCCGCTACTGCCGCTACTGCCGCTGCTGCCGTTGCTGCCGTTGCTGCCGCTACTGCCGCTGCTGCCGCTACTGCCGTTGCTGCCGCTGCTGCTGCTGTTACTGCGGCTGCCGCTGCCGCCGCTGCTGCTGTTACTGCGGCTGCCGCTGCCGCCGCTGCCGCCGCTGCCGCCGCTGCCGCCGCTATGGCCGTCTTACCTGTCAGTGCTTCTCAGAATAATTAAATTCGAAGGCGGGATAATTGCGAAATTCAACGACGTAATGGCGGCGTGCTGTGGACACACGCCGCAGGAGGAGGGGGCTCGGCAGGGGGGAAGGGGGAGCTCAGCAGGATGAGACTCGGCAGGGGGTGGGAGTTTACTATACTAAACGTACTATAAGTTTGAACGTACTTTATAACAAATATGATAGTATACTTATGTATATAGTATATTATACTATCACGTATGAATACGCAAAAAAATTGGATTTCCAAATATTTAATTTTGCATTTAGCTAACTACTATACTATACTATACTAGTACTAATTAAGTCACTATTTACACTTTACGCTTTACACTTTTACTCCTCTTTGACTCTTTCATTCCTCTTTCCTACTGGATTTGCAATAATTTGGCCCACACACGGCTACTCACGCCCGATACTAAGAACGTATTCTTATTATCTTATGTATATGTATCTTGTATGCTTATGTAATAGAGATTAATAGTGATAATAGTGATAATCTTTATTATTCATATGTAATCAGGAGCGTATAATGACAAATATATGTCATTATACGCTCCTGATGTAATGTATATATGATGTGACATTATCTCATTATTATTCTTCTCTTTTATTATTCCCTTATTTATTATTCTCTAATTTATTCATTCAAACTAGTGTAAAAGCCGTCGTTACAATGATGTATGTGTATATGTATATATATATATA
>NW_014585986.1:0-377 GCF_000485595.1 Priapulus caudatus
GGAATGGAGAAGCTGGTGGAAAAGGAGGAAGGGGAGAAGGAAGAAGGTGGTGGAGAAGGAGGAGGGGAGAAGCTGGTGGAGAAAGAGGAGGGGAGAAGGGAGAAGGTGTTGGAGAAGGAGGAGGGGAGAAGCTGGTGGAGAAGGAGGAGGGGGAGAAGAGAGAAGGTGGTGGAGAAGGAGGAGAGAAGCTGGTGGAGGAGGAGGGGGAGAAGGGAGAAGGTGGTGGAGGAGGGGCAGAAGCTGGTAGAGAAGGAGGAGGGGAGAAGCTGGTGGAGAAGGAGGAGGGGGAGAAGAGAGAAGGTGGTGAAGAAGGAGGAAGGGGAAAAGGGAGAAGGTGGTGGAGGAGGGGGAGAAGCTGGTAGAGAAGGAGGAGGGGG
>NW_014585986.1:2232-3178 GCF_000485595.1 Priapulus caudatus
TATATATATATATATATATATATATATATATATATATATATATATATATACACGTGTATATCGCCGCATGTGTTACAAAGAATAGTTATATGACTAAATAATGATTGATAAATGGATGAAATTATTATAATACAGAAAATCATTCGTTTACGTAGATTCATGTGTCATGCACTCTCATTTATCAAACGTGTACCAGTTATCGTTATTGTTATATTGTTAGTGATGTTAGTAAATTGTTATTCAAGAGTAAGAAGGTCACAAGTGTGTAGACCATTTCTTATTGTATCGGCGCGTGCACACTAATAAAGTCTCTCAATCATATATAAGTCATTTTAGACTTATGGTGTCTTAACTGATGTTTCCGACAACGGCTACCTGTGTATGTGTGCGCGTGTGTACGAGGCGGTGCTTTGCCTTGACACGTCCCTGTCTATCTAACACGCCTCCCCCATCACACTGCCACGTACCGTACAGCCTACGTCTACTAACGCCTTCCATCGACGCCGCGGCTATGAACTCACCCGCCGTATAAAATTTACGGCCGGAGCGACAACAACGTCGGATGTGTCGTTATAGCGTCGCCTTCCCGCCCGCCGTTCGTCTGTCATCGACCCCCACCCCCCACCACCCCAACACCCACCACCCCCACCACCCCCGGGAGCTTATCAGTGCAGAACACACGCGCCGCTTCCGAAATCAATGTCGTGCTAATCCGATCGTGAAAGCCAAATATCCGAGAAATGAGATTTATTGCGTTTTCATTGCGCGACCCGTGGAGCGTCCCGGCAGCAGACGGCCGCGTGAGAACTGTAGATGTACAGTGAGAGAGAGAAAGAGGGAGCGTGGGAGGAGAGAGAGAGAGAGAGAGGGAGGGAGGAGGGGGAAGGGCAAGGGAATATGCAGAGAAAGAGGGGATAGTGTGTGAGAGAGAGAGAGAGAGAGAGAG
>NW_014585987.1:0-574 GCF_000485595.1 Priapulus caudatus
ACAAAATTTCGTACGATCCGTTGTGACCGGGGCTTAAGCAAACACACGCACGATGTATGCTTAGACACACACAAAGTATGCTTACACACACACACGATGTATGCTTACACACACACGATGTATGCTTACACACGCACGATGTATGCTTACACGCGCACGATGTATGCTTACACACACACGATGTATGCTTACACACACACACGATGTATGCTTACACGCGCACGATGTGTGCTTACACACACACGATGTATGTTTACATACACACAATGTGTGCTTACACGCGCACGATGTATGCTTACACACACACGATGTATGCTTACACGCGCACGATGTATGCTTACACACACACGATGTATGCTTACACGCGCGCGATGTATGCTTACACGCGCACGATTTACGAATTAACTCATACGAACGCACACCCGCACATACAAACGCGCGCGCACACACACGCACGCACGCACACACGCACGCACGCACGCACGCACGCACGCACGCACGCACACACACACACACAAACACCGTAAGCAACTCTCAGCACGTCTCCCGCATAACGCGCTCCTTTCCTCCACTG
>NW_014585988.1:0-1076 GCF_000485595.1 Priapulus caudatus
CTCACTCTCTCCCTCCCTCCTTTCCTCCCCCTCTCTCTGGCTCTTTCTCTCTCTCTCCCACTCAATCGTTCGCTTCTCCCCTCTTTCTCTCTCTCTCTCTCTCTTTACATCTTTGTACTAATTTAGGCATTTTGAAATGTACTAGCTCTGTTACTAATGATTATCTTCGTATATATATGTTAGGTTACAGCTACACAATATAATAGATCGTCCCATATCGTGCATCGATATCGCAGCAGGTGCCTCACGTGCAGCATCAGGGCTTGAATGTGTGGCGGTGAGCTATACATGCAGACATGTAATTGATTAGTAATTATGCCGCATATAAAGGTAAGCACGCGTCTGCATGCGCAGACACCGGCGGTGTGGATGAATTATAATCGATCTAACCTAGTTCATTATTGCAAGTGTATAGTGTGGCGTATTGCCTCGACATGAGGCATATCGCTATAATTTCGTATATAATCCATAGAGCTACCATGCCGCGCTAGCTCACATACACTTCCTCAGATAGGGGGCATAAGAGAGAAAGAGACAGCGGAGGGGAAGAAAGATAGATAGACATAATAATAGAGTGAGATTACCAGTGTGAGTAAGAGAGAGCGAGAGAGAAAGAGAGAGAGAGAGAACGAAAGAACGAAAGAGCGCGCACGCGAGAGATAGAGAGAGAGAGAGAAAGAGAGAGAGAGAGAGAGAGCTAGATTTCATCAGACATTGAGAAAGGAAGAAATGGACACATACACTAAGAACCTTGCCCGTAATCAACAACATAATTCAACAGGAATCAGGATTTGATAGTGAGCTTGACTCACACATTGGAATCCATGCTGCAGAATACTGGGCCACTGAATATGAGAAGTTGCGAAAGCAGCTGCTACGGTTTTTCTACTGAAAACGATACCGATACACTGAACTTCGAAAACCTCCAGCAACACTCTCCCACATCATGCACACACACACACACACACCCACACCTGCACGCCCGCACGCACGCACGCACGCACGCACGCACGCACGCACACACACACACACGCACGCACGCACGCACGCACGCACGCACACACATACACACACAC
>NW_014585988.1:2076-3174 GCF_000485595.1 Priapulus caudatus
GTGTTAGTTAGTAGTAGACGTCGTGGTAGTAGTCGTCTACTGTACGAATAACGTACGTAACGTAAACCGTAAACGTAACGTACGGTGTCGCGTCGAGCGCGCGCGCGCGCGCGCGCGTGTGTCGTGTGCGTGTGTGTGTGTGTGTGTGTGTGTGTGTGTGTGTGTGTGTGTGTGTGTGCGTGCGTGCGAGCGCGTGTGCGTGTGTGTGCGTGCGAGCGTGCGCGCGTGTGTGCGTGCGCGGTTGCGTGCGTGCGTGCTGTATCTATGTATGCGTATGCGTTTGTGTGAGAGCGTGTTTCTCCATCAT
This sequence comes from Priapulus caudatus, assembly GCF_000485595.1. Classification (NCBI taxonomy): domain Eukaryota; kingdom Metazoa; phylum Priapulida; class Priapulimorpha; order Priapulimorphida; family Priapulidae; genus Priapulus; species Priapulus caudatus. The sequence continues at coordinate 2,384 of NW_014585988.1, forward strand.
CGTTAGATTATTACTTTGTAAAGGTGAGCCGTATTTTTCGTAACTTCAGCGTAACTATCATACGGCTACATACAACTATATAAACATTCATACGAGCATCCGTCCATAATACGACACTATAAACAAAACAGTTCGACTGCAGCCTTGCGGTAAGCTCGCGTCCCGTGTAATAAGGCGTGTCTTTAATACACAAAGGTTTCCATTTCAGCTGCGGTCCACGTTACCAAAGCAAATCTCCACGGTAGCAATCAAGCCAATATGAACACATCGCCCAGACCAGCAGGTAGCCCGCGGCCTGCGGTGCGACCACCGCTTCGACCCACGCCTGCGAAAGCAGACTCCGAAGTTGTTACTAAATTAAAGAAATTCGAAGATCTGGAGCAAACGGCAAGAGGCAGCTCACAGAGTAAAGCAACTCCCAAGAATAAGATAACGGGTAATGCTAAAACCAGAACAGCATTGAAGCCGCCAGGAAGCAAGACGGCATTCTCCGCTAACACACGGTTCAAATAACACGGAACGAGGTTTTCCGTATAACCATGAACATGCCTAACATATTTAGCGATGAGGAAAGTGTGTGAAACACAGTCGCCTTTTGCGTCGAATGAGTTATATGTTTATTTATAAAATTGAAGAAAAAGTTGCCGCACAATCACTCTGGTAATCAGATCTAGAGCTGCAACGCGAATATGTTTGATAGTTTTGTTACATTGAAAGTCACCAATGCATTTGAAATGTATATTAGATAACAGCTGTTTAGATAAATGCGATCTCTCTCTCTCTCTCTCTCT
>NW_014585989.1:0-3174 GCF_000485595.1 Priapulus caudatus
AGTAGTAACCTCACTAGTACGACACATTGTAGTAATAAAACTACACATCTGTCATGTGAGCCTACTAAAAGCATCTATTGTATAATCAGGGAGCGATCAAATAAACTTCGCACGGCAGCGAGCCCAGCTATTCGCGCACTTGTATATCGCCAAACGACAGCCTATGCAGCAAATATACTAAACTACTGCACAAACGGGTCGACGAACCAAGGGTGCAGCGAGTTGTGGACAATGACTGCTCGCGAGCCATCTGATGTATGCAAGCATGGACTGAGCAAGTACATATTGCACACGAAAATAAATAACAATGTTATGTAATGGAACGTTTTTTGTCAACGTACTGAGACCGTGCTCTATAAGTTAGATGTGGAAGTATGCGCTCGAGATGTAGAGAGATGCATTCACGAGGGATTCTGTTACCAGCATATAGATATATTATCTGAATAAGTCGGACAACATGCAAAGAGGCATTATTGCTATTATTGCAGTATTGTACGGCGTAACTTTATTGGCTTCACAATATATTGCATTATCAGTATATAACACTTGCTTCACCAGTTAGAAATCTTAGCTGTGCATATATACACATAATTCGATACAATAGGACTAAATTGCAACTATCTTTAATTTTACTAACTTATCCAGTCAGTGTTTCAGACTATTCGATACGAGTTGCTCTTAAGACCACTTAAATGTGCTGGCGATATATGTGCTGACTATTTCGCCATCATTCTACGTCCTCTGGGTATTTCTCAATAATAGCAATCTACACCTTTCACTGCCCTAATTCTGGAGGCCATCTATGTAAGCCAGATAGGATCGATATCACAAGGAAACGCCTCGAACAAAACAGAACAAAAGCGCATATGTTAGCGCGAAAGATATCATTGTCGATTCGAGCAAGTTTTAATAGTAAAACAATATAACGAGCACTAGCAGAGACATCCCCGATAGGAGCAGCATCATTCGGACGTCTGCGCTACTAGAGCTAAGTGTCTACTCTGCAGATTTCGCGGCCTAACACATAGCTCAAAATGGCGGTACTAATGAGGGACACACCCCAAAGAATCATGTACGATCAGAAGAGACGAGCTGGGCAATATGTCGCGGAGAGCGAGGTAGTACAGACGGCGCGATACTTATGGCAGAAGCGCCGAACCTGTAGGCAGGCAGGTACCAGGGTAAAGACTAAGCGTCAAGACTGCGGAGCATCAACACGAGTGTGACAACACTCCACACAGAATCTATAGCGCGAATGTAATAAGTAGAAATGCCAGGCTAAAACTGTGTGAGTTCTCATTTTTCTAAGTTGGCGCAGTTGCAGCATAGGGCGCAAGCCGATTTATGCGACTCGAGTTATATACCCAGCACACTAGGGAATTCAATACGACTATCACCAGACATTCAACTGTAGAGTCGTACTCATTACTTAGCACAACCGCGACCTCAACTGCACTAGATTATTATTCCTTTAAGTTGAGTGAGGTAGTGATCATAGATGAATGCAGCATAGAGAATATGAATGCAAAATTGGTAGGTATTAAATTAATTCTAATTCACATTGACACTATCTAAATCAAGTTAGTCTATTCAAATATAGCACAATAAAAACTCAGTTCACCAGCTTAATACGATATTCATCAGTCTCTACTATTGTAACTCTTACTGATACAATGACGTTAGTCACTCTAAGAATAATAATATAGCATATTATTACAAGTATTAATATATATATCCTATATAATACTATAATGACAATATAATTTATAACCTAAAACTCTATTATTGACATTTCTTCAAAACGCTCTAATTAATATATTATGCGCTTGGGGCGGAGCGCGGGATTCAATACCGCTGACTGGGTGGTGGGAGGGATTGTCACACAGCTGAGGCTTGCGCGGGATTGCTTGTGAAAATCTGTTGGCTGAGTGCTAGCGGATTGAAGTGTCTCGTGGTGCAAGAAGGCCGCGAGATTGTGCTCTATCGATGGCCTGGATGCGTGAGGAGATGACCCGTAGCACCTGAGCGGCGGGAGAAATATTGTGCCATAGTCTGCCCGTCAGAACAGAGAAATCCAGTGTCCACAGATGCGAGGCAGTATATAGATACACGTGACATTAGTGAGGGGCCTTGTATTGTACGTCGTGCTGAAGGCAGTGGACCGAATGAGCGTCTGTATAATCGTGGATGCGAAACTGGATCGATCCGCTAGAACTTGAGGGGCAGGGAATTAGGTCGCCGTCGCTCTCTATGTTGGCGTCGAGCAGGCAGAATTAGCGTACAACGCAGAGCGTAATAAGGCTATGCGAGAGCTTTGTTCGTGCCCTTGAAGGAGAGAGGCGAGCGCACCAATATGCGTGAGTTTAACACTGCGCCGAGGCCAGTGGAACTTAGAGATATCACGTGCGCTGCGAGTGTGCGAGATCTAGATCTATAACAATATATAATACCGTAGTAATACTGGGGGCCGTATATCATTATACCTATGAGCTTATTGGTGTGCTGTGGTGAGAGGACTTTGTATGAGACGAAGCGAGGTATCGTGCGGCGGATTGCGCTCTCCTGCGGCTTTGGGCGGATCTTCCGGCGCTTTGGCGGGATTCGTCCGTGCTATCTGCGCGTCCGGAACTTGCGCGTCTCTGAGGCGGGATTGTCCGTCGGTTTCTGGGTCGATCACTTGGTCCGTGGCTCGTCCGAGGCGGATTGTCCGTGGCTAGGGCTTTATTGGTCCCGGACTGAGGCCGAGAATGTCTGGCGACCTTGGGCGGGATTGTCCGCGGCTGTGGGCGATTGTACGCTGCTGGGCGGAATTGTCGGTGCCGTGGGCGGCGATTGTCCATAGCTAGCGGGCGCTATTATACGTGGATTGGGGCGGGATTGTCCGTGGCTAGGGGTGGGATTGTCCGTGGCTGGGGCGGGATTGCCCGCGGTTTTGGGCGGGATTGTTTCTGGCTGGGGCGGGATTGTCCGCGGCTTGGGGCAGGATTGTCCGCGGTTTGAGGCGGGATTGTCCGTGGTTGGGGGGATGGGATTGTCGTGGCTAGGGGCTGAATTGTCCGCGGCTGGGGCGGGATTGTCTGCGACTTGGGGCGGGATTGTCCGCGGCTGGGGGCGGGATTGTACGTGGCTGGGGGCGGGATTGTCCGCGGCTCGGGGTGGGATTGTCCGGGGTGA
>NW_014585990.1:0-1743 GCF_000485595.1 Priapulus caudatus
TCTCTCTCTCTCTATCTCTCTCTTTCTCTCTCTCTCTCTCTCTCTCTCCCTCTCTCTCGCTCTCTCTCTCACTCTCTCCCACTTCCCTCCCCTCTCTCTTATTCTCTCTCTCTCTATCTCTCTCTTTCTCTCTCTCTCTTTCTCTATCTCTACTCCATCACTCTCTTTCTCCCCCTCCTCCCCCTCCCCTCCCCCTCCCCCTCCCCCTCCCCCTCTCTCCGGCCGGCGTGTAGGTCGCACCTCACCTGCTTATTTATTTCGCATTATGCCACCATTAGCGTGAGCGGGGGCCCCGCCGCCTCTCGCCTTCATCCGGGCCATCAGTGTCGCAGCAAATACGACGAGGCGGAGAAGAAATGACGGGGACGGGGACGAGGGTGGGGCGGGGGGGTCGGAGAACGGGAGTGATGGATATCACCGGAACAAGCTAGTGCGTGAAGGTAGAAATTTGGAAGCGGGGACGAGGGGGGGAGGGGGNCGTGCGTGCGTGTGCGTGCGTGAAGGTGCGTGCGTGCATGTGTGAACCGAAGGTTGATCAACCTTCGTCCAACACACACACACACACACACACACACACACACACACCACATGGACGCGCACACGCATGCACGCACGCACGCAGACGCGCGCTCGCTCGCTCGCTCACACCGCCCCTACACTTTGTCAGCCACACGTCTGCAGCATACACCGTCATCACAACGAAATTAAACCCCTCCCCAGAACTGTAGCGAACATCATAAGCTGTCGGATATGAAGTCGTTAAGTGCCGACGTCGTCTAACTTCTAATCTCATCTCGCGCCGCTCCGGCGGCGGCAGCGGCAGCGACAGCGGCGGCGGCGGAGAAATCGTCAACGTCTTTCGCGCGTCTGCGATGTGCGGCTGCGCCTTCGGGGGGAAGGTGAGGGGGAGGGGTGGGGAGAGTCCGTCTGAATACGGTGCCGCCATTTGCGTGTAAAATACGCGACGCCGGAGCGAGATTTCTGCCGCTGGCTCTCTCTCTCTCTCTCTCTCTGCCTGTTTTTTTCTTTTCGTATTTTTTGCTCGCGTTGCCAGGATTTCGACGCGCGTGAAAGATTCGTTCGCGCCGACGACGTGTGTGCGTGCGTGCGTGCGTGCGTCACACACTCCAACCTCACGCCCATCGCATCGTGTATACGTGTAAAGAGAGAGAAGGATGAAGAAGGGGAAGCGACAGAGAAATTGAGAGAGAGAGAAAGAGCGATAGAGCGAGAAAGAGCGAGAGAGAGAGAGATATAGAAAGAGAGAAATAAATAAAGAGAGAGACAGAGCGAAAAAATAGGGCGAGAGAATCTAAGTGTATATGCGTTTAGTAGTGCATGCATTATATATTAATATAGCAGGTATTGTATAATGTATAGTATACAATATACTATAAAGGTATATTGTGTGTAGTATCGTATCATGAGCGTACAGAATAAAGAAGAGCGTATACTTTCTTAATACGCTCTTGATCGTATATTAGTTCATATTTCATCCGCTGTTGCCACTGAAGTTCCTCTCAATACTTCATCGCTAGCGCTACAGCGACTAGCACTCGTTCACCCCGACGATGGAAGGGTTTAGAAATGGTAATACACATTACATCATTAGGTAACGAGTCTGGGGAGAGGAGAGCGAGAGGCGAGGGAAGGACGGAGGAGGCAGAGAAACAAAGGGCATGCGGAGGGAGGAGCTGGAGGCAGCGGAGGGTAAGGATGTATAGAAGGAGAACGAGAACGCAA
>NW_014585990.1:2715-3173 GCF_000485595.1 Priapulus caudatus
GAGAGAGAGAGAGAGAGAGAGAGAGAGAGAGAGAGAGAGAGAGAGAGAGAGAGAGAGAGAAAGAATGACACTCGCCTCGTATACATTTGCATCACAATCAGAGCTGGTATAGCACCGCGCGACAGCAGCGACAGCAGCAGCAGCAGCAGCAGTAGCAGCAGCAGCAGCAGTAGTAGTAGCAGCACCAGCAGTAGCACCACCAGCAGCAGCAGTAACAGTAGTAGTAGCAGCAGTCGTAGCAGCGCCAGCAACAGCATTAGCAACAGCAGCAGCAGCAACAGCAGTACTAGGGTGTGAACGAGACCCGTGCATAATTTAGCTGTCACAGCGGAGGAAGTGCGAAGAGGGAGAGCGAGAGAGACACGTTCATCAAACGAGTAATTCATTACCGCAACACCGCCAGCCTGCACACAACCGCACTACCTGTCGGTCTCTCTCTCTCTCTCTCTCTCTCTCTC
>NW_014585991.1:0-680 GCF_000485595.1 Priapulus caudatus
AAGAGAGAGAGAGAGAAAGAGAGAGAGAGAGAGAGAGAGCGTAATAGAAATAGAGAGACGAAAAAAAGACCGAAACAGATAGAGAGAGAGATATATATAGAGAGAGTGCGAGATAGATAGAGAGAGAGCGAGAGAAAGAGAGTGCGCGCGAGATAGATAGATAGAGAGACTGAGAACGCGAGAGAAAGAGCGAGCGAGAGAGAATGAAAGAGTATGAGAGAAAGCGCGCCCGCGAGAGCGATATTATATACTGCATTCACAATTCGCCCACGCACGCCCGCACGTACGCACGCACGCGCGCGCGCGTGTGTTGCCTCCGTCTCGCGTCTCTCTCTACCTGCCGTGCTGCCGTGACATGAGCGCTCGCTCATGCATGTCACCCACCATGTAATCGAATCGCGCGTCGCTCGTCCGTAGGCGCAGTAGCAGACGAACTAATAGTGAGCTTTTCAGCGCGCAAGCCGCTGATTCAACACTATAGGTCACGGTGTCGGTAATGCACCCGGAGGGCGCGCAGGCGGTCAGGCGAGAGAGAGAGAGAGAGAGAGAGAGAGAGAGAGAGAGAGAGAGAGAGAGAGAGAGAGAGAGAGAGAGAGAGAGAGAGAGAGAGAGAGAGAGAGAGAGAGAGAGAGAGAGAGAGAGAGAGAGAGAGAGAGAGAGAGAGAGAGAGAGAGAGAGAG
>NW_014585991.1:1736-3173 GCF_000485595.1 Priapulus caudatus
GGGTTGACAAGCTCTCTGATGAGAAAAAGGTTAGGGGTTGGCATGGAGACAAGCGATGAGGAGAAGGATGAGGAGAGAGATGAGAAGGCTGTAAAATGTGAGGCAGAAGAAAATGATGCAGGTGAGAGTGTTGTGGCAGAACACGATGAAAGGAGTGTGTGAGATTGAAACGAAAGAATGGGAAAGATGAGATGGAGGAGGGAGGCTGAAATTGCAACTGAAGAAAGAGAAAGAGGAGAAGGACGAGGGAGGCTCAGATTGTAATGGAATAAAGCGAAAGAGGAGATGGACGAGGGGGCTGAGATTGTAATGGAAGAAAGAGAAAGAGGAGAGGGGACGAGGGAGGTTGAGATTGTAATGAGAGCAAGAGAAAGAGGAGATGGAGGAGGGAGGCTGAGATTGTAATGAGGGAAAGAGAAAGAGGAGAGGGGACTAGGGGGCTGAGATTGTAATGGAAGAAAGAGAAAGAGGAGAGGGAACGAGGGGAGCTAAGATTGTAATGAGAGAAAGAGAAAGAGGAGATGGAGAAGAGAGACTGAGATTGTAATGGGAGAAAAAGAAAGAGGAGAAGGACGAGGGAGGCTAAGATTGTAATGGGAGAAAGAGAAAGAGGAGAGGGACGAGAGGGGCTGAAATTGTAACTGAAGAAAGGGAAAAAGGAGAGAGACGAGGGAGGCTGAAATTGTAATGAGAGAAAGAGAAAGAGGAGATGGAGGAGGGAGACTGAGAATGTAACGGAAGGAAGAGAAAGAAGGAGAGAGAACGAGGGGGCTGAGATTGTAATGGAAGAAAGAGAAAGAGGAGAGGGACGAGGGGGGCTTTGATTGTAATGGGAGAAAGAGAAAGAGGAGATGGACGAGGGAAGCTGAGATTGTAATGGAAGAAAGAGAAAGAGGAGAAGGACGAGGGAGGCTAAGATTGTAATGGAAGAAAGAGAAAGAGGAGAGGGGACGAGGGGGGCTGTGATTGTAATGGGAGAAAGAGAAAGAGGAGAGGAGACGAGGGGGGCTAAGATTGTAATGAGAGAAAGAGAAAAAGGAGATGGAGGAGGGAGGCTGAGATTGTAATGGAAGAAAGAGAAAGAGGAGATGGAGGAGGGAGGCTGAGATTGTAATGGAAGAAAGAGAAAGAATGAGAGAGACGAGGGGGGCTGAGATTGTAATGGAAGAAAGAGAAAGAGAAAGAGGAGATGAGGGGGGCTGAGATTGTAATGAGAGAAAGAGAAAGAGGAGAGGGACGAGGGGAGCTGAGATTGTAATGAGAGAAAGAGAAAGAGGAGATGGAGGAGGGGAGCTGAGATTGTAATGGGAGAAAGTAATGTAGAGGGGGACGATGAAAGGGACGAAAAGAGCGACAAAGTGCGCTGAGATTGATACGGAAAAAGGGAATGGAGAGAGGGGAGAAGGTCGGGGAGTGCTACGGAGAGAGTAATGATCA
>NW_014585992.1:0-1297 GCF_000485595.1 Priapulus caudatus
CCCGTAACCAACCTGATTCGCGGTGAAATCTTAGATGCGGATCAGTTGCCGATGAAATACACCGCACATACGCCATGTTTTCGCTCCGAAGCAGGTTCCTATGGACGTGATACCCGCGGCCTCATTCGCCAACATCAATTCGAAAAGGTCGAATTAATCCAATTTGTCAAACCCGAAGATTCTTGGGATGCTTTGGAAGCACTACGCGGCCATGCCGAGGCCATTTTGCAAAAACTCGAACTGCCTTATCGCACCGTTATTCTATGTGCGGGCGATACTGGTTTCTCCGCCAAGAAAACCTACGACTTAGAAGTCTGGCTACCTGGACAACAGAAGTTCCGCGAAATTTCCTCTTGCTCCAACGTGGGTGATTTCCAAGCACGCAGAATGCAAGCGCGCTATCGCAATCCAGAAACCAATAAGCCCGAGTTTTTACATACCTTAAATGGATCAGGTCTGGCGGTGGGACGTACCTTGGTAGCTATCTTAGAAAACTATCAGCAAAAGACGGCTCCATTCGTGTGCCAGACGCCTTAAAGCCATATATGGGAGGGTTGGAAATTCTACAAACCTAACTCTAGATTTTAAAAAACGCGGCATGAAAATAATTTCATGCCGCGCTCTATGCCTACAGGATTATCTTCAAACCTGTAGAAGAACCTACCTCAAAGAAGCTTAGCTTATGCCTCTTTGAGCATTACGAATATTTGATCTTTCAGGTGCAAACGCTCTTTCTTCAACTCTTCAACCACATCATCTGAAGGTGTTTCAATGCCTTGTTCAATGCGCTTTAACTCATGGTCTAACTCATCATACTTTTTAAACAACACCTGAAAGTGCCCGTTCGACATTTTCAACTCATGGATTTGATCGTGGTATTCGGGGAATTCATGGTGAAGGTCATGTGGTTCTGCAAACATACTATATTCCTCATTTTTAATAGTTTGGATTTAAACTCAAGGCTGAAAATTATCAGCCCATATTATACCCTAATTGATTTATATCATCGATAATCCGCGTACTAAATCGCGTTTTATATCGCGACTATCTTCAAGACCTACCGACAACCTCAGCAGACCATCGGAAACACCCGTTGCTATTCGCTGCTGAGGATCTACACGCACATGCGTCGTTGTCGCTGGGTGGGTAATGGTCGTCTTTGTATCACCGAGATTAGCCGTAATCGAGATCATTTGAGTTTGATCTATTATCGTCCAACTGGCTTCTTGCCCACCTTCGACTTCAAAAGATACTATACCGCCAAAGCCTGATTGTTGCTGTTTTGCTAACTCATGTT
>NW_014585992.1:2297-3172 GCF_000485595.1 Priapulus caudatus
CATTTTCACAATGTGCTTTCATGCGCAGACTAAGGGTTTCCAGCCCTTTCAGAAACACCCACGCATTAAAAGGACTCATCGCCACTCCCCCAGTACGCAGTACCCCAAAGACCTCTTCACCTACCAGCTCTTTACCACCAACCACTGCACCCCCTAAGCAGCGTCCTTGTCCGTCTAAATACTTAGTCGCTGAATGTACGACAATATCAGCACCTAAAGCCAAAGGGCGCTGCAAAGCAGGAGTACAAAAACAATTATCTATCACTAATAAACTACCATTAGCGTGGGCAATATCAGCTAAGGCGCGAATATCAACAATATCGGTAACAGGGTTCGATGGGGTTTCGGCGAACAATAAACGCGTGTTGTCCCCGTAAAGCATTTCTCCATTGAGCCAAATCGATCAGCTCAACAAATTCAACCTCAACACCAAACTTGCGCAGGTAGTTATTAAAAAGTACCGTGGTAGTTCCAAAAATAGAGCTGGAACACACAATATGATCACCTGTTTTTAACAAGCCTAGCATCACCGCCAAAATTGCAGCCATGCCTGAGGACGTCGCCACACAGCTTTCCCCTCCCTCCAAAGCCGCTAAACGGTTTTGAAAATAGCGTACCGTTGGATTAGTAAGACGAGAATAAATATTTCCTGGTTCATCTCCAGAGAACCGCGCTGCAGCCTCCGCTGCATTTTTGAAAGTATAACTGGAGGTAGGAAATATAGCTTCAGAATGTTCTTGTTCATTAGTCGGCTCATGCCCTGCGCGAATGGCAAGCGTATCAAATTCAAACTCATTCATAATGATTGTTTCAGTTTATGGGCATAAAAAAGCCCACTGTTAGTGTTTATCTAAAGTAGGCATTATATTTCTCAG
>NW_014585993.1:0-624 GCF_000485595.1 Priapulus caudatus
AGAGAGAGAGAGAGAGGGGGGAGATAGAGGGAGGGACAGACCGACAGGCAGAGAGAGAGAGAGAGGGGGAGATAGAGGGAGGGACAGACCGACAGGCAGAGAGAGGGAGGGATAGACAGACTGACAGGCAGAAAGCGAGAGAGAGAGAGGGAGATAGAGGGATAGACAAACCGACAGGCAGAGGTAATGGGAGCGGCGGCGGCGGCGGTTCACATCGTCGGCTGGCAGAATTTTTTGTGTGCGCGCGTTATCGAGTTATCTCATCTCTGACGGGCTTCAGGTTTCAGTAATAAAGACAGATGCACGGCAGCAGGTGCCGGAGGATTTTTTGTTAATTCGTGGCTTAATCTTGTCATCCGGTGGGAGAATGGAATTGATGCATGGTGGATGGGGGGATAGGAGAGGCAGCGAGAGAGAGAGAGACAGCAAGTGACAGCGCGAGAGAGCAAGACAGAACGAGACAGAGTATGAGAGAGTGAGGAAGAAAGACCGCGCGACACAGAGAACGTGAGAGAGAGAGAGAGAGAGAGAGAGAGATAGAAAGCCATAGAGACAGAGCGAGAGAGAAGGGGAGATAAGAGAGAAAGAGAGAGAGAGGAGGGGGAGAGAAGAGGGAGAGAGAGA
>NW_014585993.1:2155-3171 GCF_000485595.1 Priapulus caudatus
GCGACAGCGAGGTTGGACGGGGGTGGGGGTATAGCGCAGGGATGGGACAGCGAGGTTGGACGGGGGAGGGGTGGCGCAGGGATCGGACAGCGAGATTGGACGGGGAGAGGGTGGCGCGCTGGATGGGACAGTGACATTGGACGGGGAGGGGTGGCGCGCGGGAAGCGAAAGCAATGCATTACGTGCGAGAGGGAATTACTCGAAGGAGATATAAAGATGGATGGCGGATAGAGGATTAACATAAAGGGCGAAAGCTAGAGGGAGATGGAGAGAGTGAGCAATAGAAAGATAGAGATAAGGAGAAAGAAAGGGAGAGAGAGATAGGGGGTAGAGACTTGGAGAGAGAGAGAGAGAGAGAGAGAGAGAGGAGGAGGAGAGAGAGAGAGAGAGANGCGCTCTAATCAGCATAATTTGAAGCTGGCGGTACTTCTCTCGGCTTCCCATGCAGCGTATTGATGGCGTCTGCATTACTACAGTGTGATGACGAGAGGCTGAGAGAGCAGTGAGAGAGCGAGCATTCCACAGTGTGATGACGAGAGCAGTGAGAGAGCGAGCATTCCACAGTGTGATGACGAGAGGCTGCGAGATCAGTGAGAGAGCGAGCATTCCACAGTGTGATGACGAGAGGCTGAGAGAGCAGTGAGAGAGCGAGCATTCCACAGTGTGATGACGAGAGGCTGCGAGATCAGTGAGAGAGCGAGCATTCAACAGTGTGATGACGAGAGGCTGAGAGAGCAGTGAGAGAGCGAGCATTCCACAGTGTGATGACGAGAGGCTGCGAGAGCAGTGAGAGAGCGAGCATTCCACAGTGTGATGACGAGAGGCTGCGAGAGCAGTGAGAGAGCGAGCATTCCACAGTGTCCACGCTGTGATGAGCCGTTACTGATGAGAATCCTTGTTATGTGAGAGGGATGGGACAGCGACATTGGACGTGGGAGGGGGTAGCGCGCGGGATGGGACAGCGAGATTGGACGGAGGAGGGGGTAGCGCGCGGGATGGGACAACGACATTGGACG
>NW_014585994.1:0-3170 GCF_000485595.1 Priapulus caudatus
ACGCACGCACGCACGCACGCACGCACGCACACACACACAGACACACACACACACGCGCGCGCGCCCCGCACATACACACACGCACGCACGCACGCACGCACGCACGCACCACACACACACACACACACACACACACACAGACACACACACACACACGCTAACTCTCCCTGCTACAGCTTATAGCCTGCCTACAGCGAGGGAGACGTAAACTTTCACCCGCCGCGAGAAGAGAGTCAATACGCCCCAAATCCGCGTCGCCCTAGAAACTTACTTTCTACCGGCGCGTGCGATCGCACGCAATCACGCAATCACGCTTTTCTCTCTGGTCAGCTCAGGTGACCGTAAAACGCCGCTGCATTCTGGGTCAGCACTGATGGCAGCGCCTAGGTGTCGCGCGTGCACGCTGCCACAATTCACGCGTCGTTACAAACTCGTTCTCGCGCTGGCCGACGCGACCGCAAGCGTGGGACAGAGCGACGGCAAACGATCAAATTACACGTTTACACGTTAAAATAGCGGCTCTGTTCGCGACCCTGTGATTATATGTAGCAACACACACTCGCCGAGGCAGCTGATGTGTGGCTGCGCTATAGAGGTCGCCACCTGGTGCGTATATGACGTGATAAAGAATAGAGCGGTCTGATTAATGTCGGGAACCTGTATTATCTCGTATATATTGTAGAGGTATGGCTGGGGGGGGGGGTGGCGTCAGACGGGCCGTGTCACTACGGATGTATGCGTTTTACTATCGCCCGTAAATCTTTTGTCGAGTTAGAAAGCGAGTCGTGTGTGTGTGTNTTTCTAGTATGGTTCTGCTATATTCAATTTTGTCGCGTCGCTTTCGTTCTCTATTGTTCTTTAACCGTTCTCCAGCAAGACTCTCACATCCGCGCTGCTGCCGCTTCATAGGGTTGCGCCTGTGGGCATCTGTCAGCGCCTGATTCCTGTCCTTCAAGGATCGGCTAGGCGCTTTATTTGCTACGTGCGCGACGCCAACTATTTCTCTCTGGGTCTCTCTTCGATCACTCACACATTCCGTTGCTTCTTTGGCATCTCTTCTTTCGGAGGGGGGCGGCATCCCGCTATAACAGTCCCTCATCTTACGTTCTTTCCATCATCCTCGGCAATCAATGCCTTCGCGCAGCGGGGTGCGTGACACGTTCGCTCTCTTTCTCCCTTCATATCTTTCGGTCTGCCGTCCTCATATGACGCTCTCATTCGGATCAGCATCGCCGCGCGTTTTGAGTTCGCCGGACGACTGCTCCATATTCTGCTTTGCTTTCTATACGTAGTGGATTTCCAGCAATGTTTCGCGTTTGTCTTTCGCCTCTTCGTCGCTCATAGGTCGTAACTATTCATCGCCATATCTCCTCGTTGAATCATATTCCAGCCCTTTACGTCGCGCGGCGTTATTCTCTCGTCAATCAGCCGACGTTGCCCTAGTGTTTCGTCAATATCTCAGTACACTCAGTCATGAACTGCTCAACTGAATCCTGTCGACTATAAGTAAAAAGACCATTCTGGCCTACTTACGATAGTGCAGCACCCGCTACCTCTTCGTCCAAGCTATCTCTCTTCTTCGCTCATTATTTGATTCGGACAGTCAAGGTATTCAAGGTATCAACCGAACGATGGCTCGCACAAAAGGCATGCGTAGACGCAGGAGGCCCTTGAATGGCGAATTGGAGCCGGCTATGAAAGACAACGACATTGTCGACTAAGTGATTTGGTCATGGCGTGATGACAAAAAAGAGGTCGAAGTTGTTGTGAGCATCACGTGACAAGCCCACCGACAAAGGCATTTGACAACCGGGTGGATCCCCGCATGACATTGGTCCGAGGGCAAAGGCATCGTCGCGGTTGGAGACATCAAAATATGCGCAAGAGAATATTCTGAGAGCACTAGAGTCATTCCTGGCTGGAGTTTCGGACCTGTAAATGTCTGGCTGAGTGGCGGCTTGTCTTGAAATTGCAAGTGATGAGCTCTAGTTCGTGATCAGAGCTGGTGAGACCTCCAACTATTTTGACAGATATTGCTCACTGGGAATGGTTCTATACTCGCAGGGTTCGCAGCTCTTCTCGAACGAAGACGAACTGAACCTCAAAAATGCACTCGCTGTCTGTGAAATGCGGTAGCTCGGTAAGGTTTAAGTTTAGTTGCAGAGCATCGGCCGGAGACGCACGCTAGTGGTCTAAGTGAGTCGACCGAACGGAGAAAGCGAGTGCAACTAAATGTTGGTGCCAGATCCCCCTCAAACGCTAATGGCGGGCTAAAATCAGCAGACTGAAGAATCTTGTTCATCCTCGGCGACCGCGATTACCATGGCTCCAAACAATGTGCAGACGGCCCACTCGATGGTCGACAGGGCCGGCCAAGGATGGAGCGCAACACGGCAAACAGATAACGGGCCATCTTGCACCCCGAACTTCTTATATCGAGAGGCGGGTGACCAATTGCACAGGGAATAACACTCCGGGCGCTCAGGGCGCAGACACTGGTCGGTGAAGAATATGTCAGCGCTGCGCAGAGCTTGACGACTCGATATTATTGAGTAAAGAAGTGAATTTGGCTAGCAAGGCGTGTCTGACATTATATTGATATATATATATATATATACGTGCATACATATAACATAATATATAAGGAGATTACGTCACGAGATGGTGATTGGCAGATGAAGCGGCGATGATTGGCTGGTTCACCTGTTACGTATTAGGGCCATATAACGATCAATTATACTGTTAACAAAATGCTACATAAGTTGATAAAAAATTTAATAACGAAAACGAAGAAACAACTGATAAATAAGCTCAATAAAGTAGAGAAAATGAATAAGAAAAGCATGATCAATAAGATAAAAAAAAGACCACATAATAAAACAGAAAAAAAACGAGAAAAGAATGATGAAAGACTAGAATGCAAAACTAGACAAGGAATAAAAATTGAATACAAATACCTGACGTAGAAGTTTGCCACCTTGTTGGTACCGTTGACTAGAGCCCACGTTAGATCACATTTATGCCACCAGCGGTTCAGAGGCCCGCCATCTGCCGACAGGAAAAATACATTCTCATCAGAATGATATTTTCGGTGAGACGTGAGGAGTCAAATGGTTTATCTCTCTTTATCTCTGTCTTTCTCTCTCTTTCTCTCTCTCTCTCTCTCTCTC
>NW_014585995.1:0-732 GCF_000485595.1 Priapulus caudatus
ATATAAGGTTTGTTTAGCTGTTTCATTTATGGGAACACTGCATGCGTCTAGCCTTCAACTATTTATAAAATTTGTGTGTGTGTGTGCGCGCGCACGTGCATTTGCGCGTGCGTGTGCGCGTGCCTGTGCGTGCGCGTGTGCGTGCCTGTGCGTGCGTGTGTGCGTGCCTGTGCGCGCGTGTGAGCGTGCCTGTGCGCGCGTGTGTGCGTGCCTGTGCGTGCGCGTGTGCGTGCGTGTGCGTGCGTGTGCGCGTGCCTGTGCGTGCGTGTGCGTGCGCGTGTGCGTGCGCGTGTGCGTGCGTGTGCGCGTGCCTGTGCGTGCGTGTGCGCCTGCCTGTGCGTGCGTGTGCGCGTGCCTGTGCGTGCGTGTGCGCCTGCATGTGCGTGCGTGTGTGCGTGCCTGTGCGCTCGTGCCAAAACTGAGGTCATATCCAAAATCCCGATACAGTAAACAAAACAGCCAACTGAAATTTGACTAATAACAGCAAGGCGATATATAGGGTTCCAGCGACACGCTCCCTGACCGCAAAACACGGGTAAAGCACGCACGTCTAATTACCCGTGCCGCACATAGCGAACATATAACAAACATATAACAAACATGTAACGAACATGTAACGAATATATAACGAATATATAACGAACATATAACGAACTAGAGCACTCGGAGAGCACAGACCTCCGCCAAGGCAGCTGAATTCTCTCAATGTGAATTTTTTAATTAATTAATTAA
>NW_014585995.1:2656-3168 GCF_000485595.1 Priapulus caudatus
AGAGAGAGAGAGAGAGAGAGAGAGAGAGAGAGAGAGAGAGAGAGAGAGAGAGAGAGATGTCACTTGCATTATTCTTCTTCTTCAGGATGAATTTGCCGTTGCCCTTCCACTGGCCCTGCGCCTCCAGCACCTTCTCACCATCCTCGAGAATTCGCTGCTGAGTGGTCGCCTCGTGTTTCTTGTCCCAGCCCTTTGGCACGTCCTCCATGATCACATAGTCTTTGATGCGCTCGTTCGCTTTGTTAGCCTTGATGAGAGCCTGGATAGAGAGAGAGAGGCAGAGTATAGAAAGTGAGACCTTTTTCTTTGCCTCGTTAGTGTTTATAAAGGCCTGTGCCGTGGATAGAAAAAGGGAGAGTATAGAGAGTGAGACCTTTTTAATTTCTGTTTTTGTGTGTGCTTTTGTTAGGCTTTCTGAGGGCCTGCACCATGGAGAGAGAGAGAGAGAGGGCGAGAGAGAGAGAAGGCGAGAGAGAGAGAGAGAGAGAGAGAGAGAGAGAGAGAGAGAGAGA
>NW_014585996.1:0-1363 GCF_000485595.1 Priapulus caudatus
GAGAGAGAGAGAGAGAGAGAGAGAGAGAGAGAGAGAGAGAGCGCGCGCAAGACAGAGAGAGATAGAGATCGAGAGAGATAGAGAGAGATAGAGAGAGATAGAGATAGATAGAGATAGATAGAGATGGAGATAGAACGGGTTACTGCTAAAATTCTGTTCGCCGTTTCTTGGCGGAAACGTTATAAATTATCATCGGGTTTCGTAGCTGTCGTGAACATCTAATATCCGTTTGTTATAAAGGGTTAGGGTTGGACTATTTCATTTAGCGAGTAGCTACGCTATGTCGTTTGCTAGAGCAACGAGACACTCGGCAGTAAATCTCCCACAACGACGCGCGTGCATATATACGTGTGTGGTGGGGGGGGGGGGGTCTGTGAGGCAGACAGATAGAGAAACAAAAATAGGCGAAAATGAGAGAAGAGTTTTAGATTTATTGCCAAGAGCCTAGATGGTGGTCATGTTTGAATGACTGACCGTGCGGACATTGCAGTTAGTCGAGGCTGCGATGCGACAGTAGCCAATGTCTTAAATAGCAAAGCTGTCATATGACGAAACATTACAAGACGTTTACGCGCGCGTGCATGGAGGAGTATGTGTCCATGTATACATATATATATATATACATATATATATGTGTGTGTATATATATATATTATAAAAAAATATAATCAGGTGTCAATTTCATATTTTGGAAGCTTTCGCAAACATGTCTCTTCGTCAAGTTTCACAACATGAGAAGGTTTGACGAAAAGCCATATACGTTCTCAAAAGCTTGCAAAATGACATCTCATTCTATTTTTTCAATATTTTACATTCATGTATTTTTATCAAGAGCTAATAATAAAAGGTAATAATGCAATGTAATTATATTATACATTGTAGATTTTGTAATATTAGCTCTTTATATAGCTACATGGGTGTACCCTTGTGTTTTTAGTTACTCAATAATATATATATATATAATTAATATATATATTATTTATATTTATATTATATATATATATATATATATATATATATATATAATATATATATATATATATATATATATATATATATAGACAACATCTAGAAATAATGTGGCTTGATTTTAACTGCGATCTTTCGAGGCATTCGATTATTCCTAGACATAAGCCTGCAAAAGATCGCACTCTTAGTGAATGTTTGTGTTATATATATATATTTCGCGATCAAAGTTCGATATTTAGCGATCAAAGAATATAGGTTCTGCTATGGCCGCTGTCAACGTCGATGATATTTTATTGTATTGTAGACTAAACGATAAGAAAGAATTATTAATTATAAATTATACGGGCTTCTATAAATTATACGTATACTTCTCTATTTCTACGTTGTATATATA
>NW_014585996.1:2887-3167 GCF_000485595.1 Priapulus caudatus
CTATATATATATATATATATATATATATATATATATATATAAAGCCGCTAGTCGCTGCCTTTACCCGCGGCGGCGTCTTTGTGATGACGTGAAATCAAGCTGCCGACACTGGCTCGCCTTTCGTCGGCCGTGTTGGCGGCGAGGCTCCGTTACGGTGCGACGGCAATCGCAGAGAAACCCCGGACGATGCTAGTCTCTCCCCCACACGCGTTAGCTCTATCTCTCATGATCACCCTCGCCTCTTCCTATTTCTCGCCAATTATATATATATATATATATA
>NW_014585997.1:0-1387 GCF_000485595.1 Priapulus caudatus
ACAAATTTGTCATTATACGCTCCTGATATATATATATATTAAATATATCAGCTGAGGTACACATGACGCTGTCAGCAGAGGTCAACATGAGGTCAACATAGTAAGGTCAGCATAGGTCGGCTACGGCCAGTCGTCGGCATGCAGCGGTGGCGCCTCCCGGCGGCGGCATCTCCGACACTTACCCGTCGCTCGCCGTTCCCGCGTACGAGCCGTGGCGGCGGTGACACGGCGCCGCGGTGACCCCGCCACGACCCCGCCGCTCCTCCTCCGCCTCCGACATCGCCAGGTGGCGCCGGCGCTGCGGCCGGTCGAGCGATCCGTACGACGGCGGGGACTTGAACCCGGGCACCGCGGCGCGCCGTCCCGCGACGCTCGGGGACTCTAACCCGGGTCCCCGCCTCTCCTCCTCCGGCGCGCAGCACAGGGACTTGAACCCGGGCACCGCGGCGCGCCGTCCCGCGACGCTCGGGGACTCTAACCCGGGTCCCCGCCTCTCCTCCTCCGGTGCGCAGCACAGGGACTTGAACCCACACGGGCACCGGCGCACGCCCGTCCCGCGACCGCGCTCGGGACTCTAACCCGGGTCCCCGCCTCTCCTCGTCACGGCGCCGCAGCGGCACAGGGACTGAACGCCGGGACCCGCCCGCCTCCTCGCCCGGCCGCTGCGCGCCTCGGTGGCGCCCTATCGCGGGCAGGTGCACCGAGCGCACGCGGACGCTCCACAGCCGGCACTGCACGACTCTTTGTCCTCGCGACGAGCGCGCCAAGGGGGCGGCGGCCAGCGCGGACCAGCGGCGCGGCCCGCCTGTAGGTGGCGTGCATCGCCGCGACGAGCAGCAGTACTGCGGCGGTCACCAGAGCGGTGAGTAGAGCGGTCAGCGTGATGTCCGGCGACGTCCAGGCGGCGCAGGAGTCCGGCGGTGCGGCGTCGGGGGCGGGCCAGCCTGCAGCATGCATGCCAGCATGCCGGAACACAGCCCAGCACTGCTGCTGCTGCTGCGCTGCTTCCCCCGCATCCTCCACAGCATCCTCCGCAGCATCCTCCGCAGCAGCAGCAGCGGCGGCGGCGGCGTAGCATCCCACGCTGGCGTCCCGCATCCCGGCGTGCGTCAGCATCCCCCGCTGCCTGGCGGCACGGTTACGTTGAGGGGGATGCCGCCCCAGTCTCCGTACCGCTTCCTCTCCGTGACGCACTCCTCCTTCTCCTCCTCCTCCTCCTCTTCCTCCTTCTTCTCGTTTTTCTTCCTCGCTCTCTTTCTCGCTTGCTGCTTGTATTGATGATGATGCCGATGCCTCTTCGAAGCCACACACGCAGAACGAGGATGTCGAATGTTTACCCTCTCTCAGGTTTCTCAAGTCTCTCTCTCTCTCTCTCTCTCTCTCTCTC
>NW_014585997.1:2545-3167 GCF_000485595.1 Priapulus caudatus
CGCACGCACGCACGCACGCACGCACGCACGCACGCACGAATGCATGCACGCACACACACAGCGCTTCTACGATACGATATGAAGAATTCCAGGCAGATTTTCGGCCGCGAAACGTCCGCACATCCATCCACGTGTGACTTCCTGCCGTTCCGGGAAATTGAGGGTGTTCCGGAAACGTCCCGGTATTCCGACGAAACTACGGTTATTCCGGGAAATAACGCTATTCACGAAACATCCGGGTGTTTCCCAAAATTCCCACGAGGGAATTTACGCGAGAAGGAAGTTCCAGGCGAGGTCTGCAGGTGACGAGGTCTACGAGTGAATGGCAGCACTCTAACGAACACCTGAGCGACGCACACAGCATCCCGCATCCCGAGTTCCGCAGCGTCCGGCGTCCGATCGCACACTACGCAACAGCTTCACAGCATCCCGCATCATCCCGAGTTCCGCAGCCTCCCGCGCTCGCTGCATCGTCAGCGCCGCTAACGAGCGTGACCGGCTGGTTACCTGAGCGCCGACACAATCGCGCGAACTGCCGCCAAACTATGATCGCGGAACCGCCACCGGGTGGCGCTACTGCAGCGGCAGCGCGGCGATCCCGAGGACGTAGCCAATCGCAGCA
>NW_014585998.1:0-3167 GCF_000485595.1 Priapulus caudatus
CAGTTACTACAGTAACTGTTATATAGCATGGCAGGGTATCATCAACTATAGCAGCTACAGCTGCTATAGTTGATGATACCCTGCCATGCTATATAACAGTTACTGTAGCTGCTATAGTTGATGATACCCTGCCATGCTATATAACAGTTACTGTAGCTGCTATAGTTGATGATACCCTGCCATGCTATATACCTGTAGCTGCTATAGTTGATGATACCCTGCCATGCTATATAACTGTAGCTGTGTGGTCGGTGCACAGAGCTTGCTCGTGTTACTGTCAGAGCGCTGTAGATATCCATGAAGGACACCTCGCTTGCTTTGTCTAATGTTCCTATATATAAGCATCCTCCGTCCGTCTCTACCTCCTCCGTCCGTCTCTACCTCCTCCGTCCGTCTCTACCTCCTCCGTCCGTCTCTCCCTCCTCCGTCCCCGCCCGCTACCCTCCTCCCTCCACCGTCCGCTACTTCCCGCTATCCCCGCTCGCATCCAAGATCAACGGCACCAATATCATCATCATCGTCGTCGTCGTCGTCGTCGTCGTCGTCATCATCGTCCTCGCCATGGTAATTCTAGGCTGGATGGAACAGAGGTGTTCGTTGTCCGTGCGAAAATGTGATGAGAGTGTAGTATCAATGGACATCCCTTCTCTCACTCTCTCACGCTCTCGCTCTCTCACTCTCTCTCTCTCTCTCTCTCTCTCGCGCGCGCTCTCCCTCTCTCTCTCTCTCGCTCTCTTCTTCTCTCGCTCTCTCGCTCTCTCGCTCTCTCGCTCTCTCGCTCTCTCGCTCTCTCGCTCTCTCGCTCTTTCTCTCTCTTGCTCTCTTCTCTCTCTCTCTCTCTGCCTAACACTCTCGCAGGCACACACGCACACACACGCATGTATGTATATATATATATATATATATATACATGAGCGCGTGGATCGAGCTTCCATGCACGAGTCGGCAGCAGGTTTAATCAGGCTGGTTTTGTGCATTACAATAGCTGCATTAAGTGCTCTCCTATAATTCCGCAGCGCTTCTACAAAGCAGCTCGTGTTATTTCATTCCACCCCTCCCCTCCCCCTCCCGCTGCTGCAACGTCCGTCAGTGTCGCGAGCTGTGATGATGGGGAGGGTGGGGTCACATAGGCTGTGATGAGGGGGGAGGGTGGGGTCACATAGGCTGTGATGGGGGAGGGTGGGGTCACATAGGCTGTGATGAGGGGGGAGGGTGGGGTCACATAGGCTGTGATGGTGGGGAGGGTAGGGTTGTACGCGTGTACGGAAGGCACGGCGCGGTGTAGGTGGAGGGGGGTGAGACCACGTACGTGTATGTGAGACGGGAGGAGGTGCGGGGTGGTGTAGGTGCGTGCGTGCGTGTGTGCGTGCGCATGCGTTTGTACGTGCGTGCGCGCATGCGTGTGTGTGTGTGCGTGCGTGTGCGTGTGCGTGCGTGCGTGTACGCGCGTGTGTGTTTTGCGTGCGTGTACGCGCGCGTGTGTGTGTGGGTGGGTGTATGTATACCTCGCTGCATCGGTGACGGACACCCACGCTACAGGCCGGCGGCTTAGCTGCTGCTGCATGACACCGACCAGCTAACTACACAATGCAAGGATAATACGACATGTACAGCTGATGATGATGATGATGAGATTTAGATGATGATTTGATGTCATGATTATGATGATGATGATGATGATGATGATGATGATAATGATGATGATTGATGCATAATGATGATAATGATGATGATGATGGATTGATGATGATGATGATTGATGGATGATGGACGCGTGATTGGATATGTGGCAGACGCAGAAGAGAGGAAAAAAGAAAGAGGAGAGGATCGCACCGGCAGCAGACGCAGACACACTGTCTGGCGAGCAGCTGTTGAATCAGTGATGGTGTCCGCAGCTGGGGTCGGCGGGCGAAGGTCGTACAGGCATATCCATGCCTGAAGGTATAACGGGATGGAGAAATGAGGCGTTTTAGCAGAGCGAAGAAGGTAGGGTGAGAGAACAGGGAAGATAGCGATAAGTGAGCGAAGAGATGGTGGAGAGAGAGGCAGAGAGAGCGAGAGAGAGAAGACCAAGAGGGAGAGAGCGACGAGAGAGAGAGAGCACGGAGCAGGAGGGTCACTGGCCGACGGGTGGTGAAGCTGCGACTTCCCCCCCGCTGCCTCCCGACTTCTCCCACCGCGCGCGTGGGGGGGGGGAGGGGGGGGGTGCGGGTGTCGGCGCTGACCGCGCCACGCACACGATCAATTAAACCGCTGAAAAAAAATCAGTTTCATTGCGCCGAAGGATTTATTTTCCTTCGTTAGTTGTTTTTTTTCGTGGGTTGTTAGGCTAATGTTAGGAACGACGACCTGTGTCAATTAAACTCAGGGAAGAGAATTAACAACTGTGCCGTGAAAGAGTGAAGAAGGTTGAGACGGGGAGCGAGTGGGAGAGAGGCGAGAGAGAGAGAGCAGAGAAGGAGAGAGAGAGAGAGCGCGAGAGTGGGAGAGGCCGACGAGAGAGAGAGAGAGAGCAGACGAGAGAGAGAGAGATGAGAGAGAGCGAGAGTGGGAGAGGGGATGAGAGAGAAGAAGCTTCATGTGTTACATGTGTCCCAACCGAGATCCACCCTACCGGCATCGCCGAGTGTTTTGAGTTTATCCGTGGTGAGGAGGGAAGGTGGGACGGGAGGCAGGAGTGCGAGGGCCACATCCCCTAACTGCCTCTAGCTGGCAGCCACACAGCGGCGGCGGCGCGGCAGCAAGCAGCAGCTGGCAGGCCGCCAAGGCAGCAGCGCAGCGGCGCGGGGGCGGCGGCGGCCCAGCGGCAGCAGCAGCAGCGCAGCGGCTAGGGGCGGCGGGGCGGCTAGCGGGCATGGCTGGCGCGGCGGCGAGCCGCAGCGCCGCAGGCAGGCGGCGCCCAGCGGCCAGCGGCAGCGGCGGGGGCGGCGGCAGCAGCAGCAGCAGCAGCAGCAGTAGCAGCGGCGGGGGCGGCGGCGGCACTCGCGTATTTCATTAGATGTCGATCGAGCGAGCCGGAGCGCAATGAGCAAGCGTCATTAGGAAGCTAAGGGCAGGTGGCATGAAGATATGCCGCCATGCTGCGACTAGTGAGGGCCGGCGGGTAGGCGGGCGGGTGGTCTGGAGTTCAGGCGGGCGGGCTGGCGGGCTGGCGGGCGTGCGGGCGG
>NW_014585999.1:0-3166 GCF_000485595.1 Priapulus caudatus
ATTTGCAATGTTTTCGTTCGTTATGTTTTCTTTTCATTCTGTCTGACGAAGGAGGACAGAGGTTCTGCGTGCACGAGTGTGTGTGCCTATATACGTGTGCGTACGTGCGTGTGTGCGTATGTGTGCGTGCGCGCGTGTGCGTATGTGTGCGTGTGTGTGCGCGCGCGTTCATGCGTGTGTGTGTGTGTGTGTGTGTGTGTGTGTGTGTATGAATGTGTGTGCGCGTGTGCGTACGTCCGCGCGCGCGTGTGGTGAGTGTGTGTGTGTGTTTGGGTGGTGGGGGTGGGGAACAGGAAAAAATAATCATCCATATTAGTGGGTAAAATATTAGATTTGGTGTGCTCGCGTATAGAGTTCTTTCAGACTAGTGCTGTGGGAACGCAGTGAGTGGAAACCATCCGGGAATAAAGAGATTCGTGGAGCGTATTGTTATTAGAGGGTGCCATTATGAGGCAGCCCGTAGACTCTTGGGCACTACCACCGCCTCTATATTTTGGTTAAAAAAAACAAAATAAAAGGCTAGCACGCCTACATTACTCTCTTTATATATATATATATATATATATATATATATATATATATATATATTTAAATATTGTCCTATAATTAAGTGTGGGTCGATTCGTCGTGTAGACATGCACAGGTGTTCTGGCCTGACCAGTGTTATAGACGCATTCGTAAGACGTCGGGAGGTGCCCGGACTGTCGTGTAGGCCATCGTGATGCTTATAGGTGGTAATGTTCTAAACCTTGCGCTATTGTGTTATGTTCTTATTGGTGGTTATAACCCGTGTCGTGGTTCGTTCGGTTGCGGTGACTCTTGAAGGAATGTCAGACTTGTCTCTGTCTCTCGTGCGACGTAAGACGTAAGCTAACGAATAATCGTACCGTAGAATAACACGTATTGGTGTAGCGAGACTAGATGTTTTCGATTCTACTCAGATAATCACTAAATATCAGACTAAATGATGTTTCACAGCAACATTAAGTTCTTCTAACTTCACTACGCTGACGACTCAGTCTGACACACATGACTATCTCTAACTGACTGCTGGTAGAGCTGACTGATCAGACTGAACGTGATTTGACCAAACTGGCGGCGTGCAACGGCGCGCGGATGCGCGCTCTCTCTCTTATATCCATCGCGCTTGATCGGCGTAATATTGGTCATGGTGAGGGGGTGGGGGGGCGTATAGCCCCCTGCTAGCGGCCGTAGTGTTGTGCTATGGTTATGGAAACTGAGCAAAATGTGCTGTGAATAGCTAATTTATATCGAACTTGATATCAAACCAGGGTCACATGGCCGAAGGGCGGCTGGCGATTGGGCCACGCCCTTACTACGCAGTTAGAAAACCAAAGCGGTCACGATGTGGCTATTCTTAACCGAGCTCAGGTTTAGCATTGATGTCATCGCGCTGAGAATATCCCACATAAATCGCGTAGCACTGCTACAGACGTTGATGAAACCCAATTGTTGGCTCTACCAGTTGTTACTCAGCCACTCCGCGCCTCACGATGCGTGTGGACTGAGCGCAGTCCCTATTTCCTCGTCCATACTCGACACAAACGCTCTACTGCCTCATCCGTATAGGAATTTGCTCTGGGCTGAATACGCCCCCCCCCATGCTGCCATAGTCACTAAGGCTATAGTCCTGCAGAAGCGAATCACGGTAGATTGTTTCCTTGAGTGAGCAGAAGAAGGCACAAGTTTTGAGCACAAGAGTGAGCACAAGGTCAACCCGAAGGCGAAATCTTCATTAACAGATAAGCAATCTCTTGTAAATAGATGCCAACAAAATTTATCATTCTAAAACTAGTTTTAAAGTAGACACCGCGAGGCGTGACAGGGACAAAATTTTCCTCGTCTGTGTTTTTCTTCGAAAAATAGTAAAACGGGGTTGTGACACGATGGGGAGAAGCGTGCCTCCCTGCATAGTATTGTCATGAGTATCGAAATAGAGACTTCTTTATTCACGTGCTCCATCGTGCTGGTGCTGGTACTGCTGCTGGTGCTGGTGCTGGTGCTGGTGCTGGTGCTGGTGCTGGTGCTGGTGCTGGTGCTGGTGCTGGTGCTGGTGCTGGTGCTGGTGCTGCTGCTGCTGCTGCTGGCACTGGTATTGCCATACTCATAAACTCTGTGTGTGCGTAAACTTTAAACCGCATACAAACTAACTCTACAGTGGCTAGATCTACGTACGCGATCTTTAACGAACTTTAGCGCAGAACTTTAAAAAAACGTCGTTGACGTGTCTGGCATTTATAGAAAATTGGAGCCACCAACAGCAGTCAGCTCTATTTATGTTTCACATTGCCCTTTCGTTCATTTAGTGTAATATCTCTTTTGCTTTTATTTCGATAAATTTATACACGTAACCTGCGTGCGCGGCTTTTTGTCGAAAACAAAACAATGTTGAATCATCATTCATCGTTCACGTTTTTCTCTTGGTGGTCCAAATGTGCACATATTACACGTTCAGTCGGGTAAAGGGTTCAAGGGGGGCATAGAATATATCCGGGGTAGGCGACTAAGACAAAGGAGGGGAAGGATGGTAAGCCCAGGACACACTAGGCGATTTTCACCGGCGACTGAGCCGGGCGAATCATTCGCCGGCAAAATTCGCCTAGTGTGTCCAGTCAGTCGCCGCAGAATTTCCATTCGGGCGACTGAATCGCCCGTATCAAACATGTTTAATAATCGGGCGAAAATTTGGCGAATATTACAGTCGCCGGAATGTACAATTCATCAGCCAATCAAACAGCGCTATTTTCGATCATGTGACTATCAATCTAGGTAAGCAGGAGAAAAATCGCCAATGAATCGCGCTGTTCGTGTGTCCACTCAGTCGCCCGACTTATTCGCCGGCGAATATCGCCGGGCGAATGAGTCGCCCGACTTATTCGCCTGAAAATTCGCCTAGTGTGTCCCAAGCTGTAGCCTAGCCGGGCGGATAGTGGGGAGGGGCAGGGTCGTTTCCTAGCCTAGGGGAGGGCGGAGGGAGGGAAGGGCAGGATCATAGCCTAGCCTAGGGGAGGGCGGAGGGAGGGGAGGGACAGGATCATAGCCTAGCCTAGGGGAGGGCGGAGGGAGGGAGGAGCAGGATCATAGCCTAGCCTAGGGGAGGGCGGAGGGAGGGAAGGGCAGGATCATAGCCTAGCCTAGGGGAGGG
>NW_014586000.1:0-900 GCF_000485595.1 Priapulus caudatus
GAGAGAGAGAGAGAGAGAGAGAGAGAGAGAGAGAGAGAGAGAGAGAGAGAGCGCGCGGGCGCGAAAAAGCGTTGAGGATTTACTGACAAGATTGAAGAGGTAACATCGGCGGACCTCTCTATCAGACTAGATCAAAAGAAAATCATTCTCGCTCAAAGTTTTCCGATCATTATAACAATTGATAACACTTTCTATTTGCTGCCCCTCGGGCACGCGCAACCGGAGATGTGCGGTGACTGTTTAGGTGTTTCAGACGTATTGATAGTGCACGCATGTGCGCATCACACTGCCCACATGCACACGCCTGAACTACGCGTGTTCTCGCGCTCACATTACACGCACGCACACACCTACATTACACGCACGTACACGCCTATATTACACGCATATACGCACCTACATTACACGCACGTACACGCCTACATTACACGCACGCACGCACCTATATTACACGCACGTACACACCTACATTACACGCACGTACACATCTACATTACACGCACGTACACATCTACATTACACGCACGTACGCATCTACATTACACGCACGCACGCACCTATATTACACGCATATACGCACCTACATTACACGCACGCACTCACCTACTTTACACGCACGTACGCATCTACTTTACACGCACGTACGTACCTACATTACACCCACGCACGCACCTACATTACACGCACGTACGCACCTACATTACACGCACGTACGTATCTACATTACACGCGCATACGCACCTACATTACACGCACGTACGTACCTACATTACACGCACGTACGTACCTACATTACACGCACGTACGTACCTACATTACACGCACGTACGTACCTACATTACACGCACGTACACACCTACATTACACGCACGTACGTACCTACATTACACGCACGTACGT
>NW_014586000.1:2181-3166 GCF_000485595.1 Priapulus caudatus
ACCTACATTACACGTACGTACGCACCTACATTACACGCACGTACGCACCTACATTACACGCACGTACACACCTACATTACACGCACGTACGCACCTACATTACACGCACGTACACACCTACATTACACGCACGTACACGCCTACATTACTACGCACGTACACACCTACATTACACGCACGTACACACCTACATTACACGCACGTACACGCCTACATTACACGCACGTACACACCTACATTACACGCACGTACACGCCTACATTACACGCACGTACACACCTACATTACACGCGCGTACGCACCTACATTACACGCACGTACGCACCTACATTACACGCACGTACACCTACATTACACGTACGTACTACGTGCGTGTAATGTAGGTGTCACGCCTACATTACACGCACGTACGCAGGTGCGTACGTGCGTGTAATGTAGGTGCGTACGTGCGTGTAATGTAGGTTACATTACACGCACGTACACATCTACATTACACGCACGTACGTACCTACATTACACGTACGTACACGCCTACATTACACGCACGTACACACCTACATTACACGCNCCTACATTACACGCACGTACACACCTACATTACACCCACGTACACACCTACATTACACGCACGTACACACCTACATTACACGCACGTACACACCTACATTACACGCACGTACACACCTACATTACACGCACGTACGCATCTACATTACACGCACGCACACACCTACATTACACGCGCGTACGCACCTATATTACACGCACGTACGCACCTACATTACACGCACGTACACACCTACATTACACGCGCGTACGCACCTACATTACACGCACGTACGCACCTACATTACACGCACGTACGCACCTACATTACACGCACGTACACACCTACATTACACGCACGTACGCACCTACATTACACGCACGTACACACCTACATTACACGCACGTACGCACCTACATTACACGCACGTACACACCT
>NW_014586001.1:2128-3165 GCF_000485595.1 Priapulus caudatus
GCGGTGACACAGGTATAGCACGCGCGGTGACACAGGTATAGCACGCGCGGTGACACAGGTATAGCACGCGCGGTAACACAGGCAGCACGCACGGTGACGCAGGTATAGCACGCACGGTGACGCAGGCAGCACGCACGGTGACGCAGGCAGCACGCACGGGGACGCAGGTATAGCACGCACGGTGACGCAGGCAGCACGCACGGTGACACAGGTATAGCACGCGCGGTGACGCAGGCAGCACGCACGGTGACGCAGGCAGCACGCACGGTGACGCAGGTATAGCACGCGCGATGACACAGGCAGCACGCACGGTGACGCAGGTATAGCACGCACGGTGACGCAGGCAGCACGCACGGTTACGCAGGTATAGCACGCGCGGTGACGCAGGCAGCACGCACGGTGACGCAGGTATAGCACGCACGGTGACGCAGGCAGCACGCACGGTGACACAGGCAGCATGCACGGTGACGCAGGCAGCACGCACGGTGACACAGGCAGCACGCACGGTGACGCAGGCAGCATGCACGGTAACGCAAGTATAGCACGCGCGGTAACGCAGGCAGCACGCACGGTGACACAGGCAGCACGCACGGTGACACAGGCAGCATGCACGGTGACACAGGCAGCACGCACGGTGACGCAGGCAGCACGCACGGTAACGCAAGTATAGCACGCACGGTGACACAGGCAGCACGCACGGTGACACAGGCAGCACGCACGGTGACGCAGGTAGCACGCGCGGTGACGCAGGTATAGCACGCGCGGTAACGCAGGCAGCACGCACGGTGACGCAGGCAGCACGCACCGTGACACAGGCAGCACGCACCGTGACGCAGGCAGCACGCACGGTAACGCAATTATAGCACGCGCGGTAGCGCAGGCAGCATGCACGGTGACGCAGGTATAGCACGCACGGTGACGCAGGCAGCACGCACGGTGACGCAGGTATAGCACGCACGGTGACGCAGGCAGCATGCACGGTGACGCAGGTATAGCACGCACGGTGACGCAGGCAGCACGCACGGTGACGCAGGTAT
>NW_014586002.1:0-3163 GCF_000485595.1 Priapulus caudatus
TATATTTAGCGCCGACACACGACGATGTGTCAACACGTGCGAGTGACCTGGCTGGCGCACGTACACGTAGCGGCTCTAATAGAAAAATCTACTATTGACCCGGTGACAGCATGGAAGCCAATGTGTCACACATAAGAAAGAAAAGTTGCGATGTTATCCCCTGGGTGGGAGGAACGGAGTTAAGGCGAGATACTCCTGCTGCTGCTGCTACTNCGTGCCGTGCATGTGTGCGGCGTTGCGTCGCGTGCGTGCGTGAACGCCGTGTTGTGCGGTGCGTGTGTGTTGCGCGCTCGTTCGTGTGCCATGTGCCCGTGTACGCAGTGAGATGGATGACAGCCGTGATTGCACGTACGCACGTAGAGCTTCATAAGCTTCAGCGCTTCCAAGGCAGTGTTAGCTGTTAAATTGCTCCAGATGGGCTCTATAAGACTAGACTACACTCCGCCGCCTAATCGCGAACTCGGCAAAGAGATAACTTTAAAACAACAAGCAAAAACGACTACCGTTAAATCTGCGCACTCGGCAGGCGTACAGAGCACTCTGGTATGATCAAAGCAGAACATACAAGGAAATAGAGACAAGGCAGGCAGGGCAGGCAGGCACAGGCAGGCATGCATGGCAGGCATCATGCCAGAGCAGGCAGGCAGCAGGCGCAGGCAGGCAAGGCAGGCAGACAGGACAGGTATACAGAAAAATGCAACAGGGAAGCATGGGAATGCAAGCAGTCATGCAGCTAGGCAGTCAGGGAAGGAGAAGGTGGGCAGCACGCGGTTTAGGGAACGAGGGGCGGGCAGCATGGAGAACAGGGCAGGGAGGGTGGGGTTGGCCAGTCAGCAAAGGCAGGGAGGGTGGGATTTGCAGGTAGCAAACAGGGAGGTGGCGTGGGTGCGGAGTAGGCAGAACAGGGGGAAGTGGGGGTTGGCATGGAGGCAACAGGGATGGGGGAGGTTGGCATCGGAGGCAGGCAGTGAAAGTGGGATGTGGGCAGGGTAGCAGACAGGGAGGGTGGGGTTGCAGGTAAGGCAGAGCAGGAGGGTAGGAGTTGAGCATGCAGGTCAAACAGGGAGGGGGGGTTGGCAATAGAGGCAGGCAGGGAGGGTGGGTGGCAGTAGGCAGGCAGGGAGCGTGGGGATTGGCAGGTAAGGCCAGACACGGGAGACGTGGGGTTGCATTGAAGCGCAGGCAGGGAGGCGCGGGGTTGCATGGAGGCAGGCAATGGAGAGCGGGAGTGCGCATGGAGGCAGGCAAGGAGTTATGGGTTGGCATGGAGGCAGGCCGGGAGGGCGGGGATTGCCCATGTAGGCAGGCATGAAGGATGGGGGTTGCCAGGTAGGAGCAGGCAGGGAGGGTAGGGTTGGCAGGTAGTGGCAGGCAGGAGGGTGGGGGGGGGTTGGCATGGAGCAGGCAAAGGGAGGCTAAGGGTTGGTCATGACAGACAGCCAGGGAGGGTGGTGGTTGGGCATGGGGCAAGCATGGAGGGTGGGGTTGGCATGGAGCAGGCAGGAAGGAGTGGGGTTGCAATGGAGGGCAGGCAGGGAGGGTAGGGGTATGGCATGAAGACAGCCAGGGGAGGGTGGGGTTGGCATGGAGGCAAGGCAAGAAGGATGGGTGGGGGTTGCATGAGGCAGGCAAGGGAGTGGTAGGGGTTGGCATGGAGGCAGGTCAAAGGGAAGTGTGGGGGTTGCGCAATGGAGGCCAGGCAAGGAGCGATGAGGGTGTATGGAGGAGGCGCAGTGATGGTGGGGTTGGCAGGTAAGGCAGGCAAGTCGGAATAGACAAGGAAAACAGATCTGAGTAACATGAGCGCGCGTTGCAGGCAATCTCGGCGTCTTAGGAGATTGCTAATCACAGACTTTGCTTGATTCAGTCGGCAGAAATACAAATATCAGGCGGAACGTATACTCCATACAGCAAATAACGAGCACGCCGTCGCAAGCGTGTTGTGAAGCAGCACAGTCTCAGCAAGAAGTCTTAGTGTCTGCAGGGCGGCTCTACGCAAGCTATGTTACCGAGCATGCCTCCATGCCTTAAACACGTAAAGCGTTACTGCCGCGCCTAGCCGGTGTTGTGTGTGTGTGTGTGGTGTGTGTGTGTGTGTGTGTGTATTATAAGTACGCGGTCGCACGTTCCTATCAAACGAACGCGGAGCATGCCTGCACGACGTCGCACGACCTCGGACCAAGCATATTACGGCAGGATTACGAACTGCATCTTCGCGAGACTTCCGTGGGCGGTTCGTCGTGACAATCATGCCGTGTGAAGTTCAGTAACTGTCCCAGTTGAAAGCTAGACAGACAATTAGTCGCGGCTGCGGTCGTCGAACGCATGTGCGCAAGAACAAGAGGAGCCGTGCGCCAACCGCCTAACCGCCACCCACACACACACACACACACACACACACACACACACACACACACACACACACACACACACACGCACGCTGCCGAATACACAAACTTACCAAAGAGTACACCCGCTCTATTAAAACGATGCTAAAAGATGACAGCCTGACTATTCAGGTAAGGGTTTTACACAGTGTGCTCCTGCTGGCTTCCTCGGTGTCACACTCAGCTAGTCGTGGCACGGCACACGCGCCGCGTAACACAGCGAATCGTAGCTCAGCGAGCGGCGCCACCGATCGCTCATCTATATCCTGATAGAACACGCGCGCGTAGCGAGAGAGATAGCGCACTGAAAGTTCGAGCGCCAGCGCCGTAAGCTTAGATGCTGTAGCCGAGCGTCCAGAGAGAGCACAGCGGGGATGCTTGACGCGACGCGCATGCGCACTGTGGGCGCATCATACTGGCAAGCACGCTGCGATCGGTATGTCAGTGGTTGAGCCCGTGCGCACAATCTATACGCGCGGGAGAAGGGTGGCATCTGTGTGGGGTTGGTGTTCTGCACGTGCAGAAAGGAGGGGGCGTCTGTGTGGGGGTGGTGTTCTATAGGCATGGGGAGGAGGGGGCGTCTGTGTGGGGGTGATGTTCTACACGTGCAGGGAGGAGGGGCGTCTGTGTGGGGTGGTGTTCTACACGTGCAGGGAGGAGGGGACGTCTGTGTGGGGTGGTGTTCTACACGTGCAGGGAGGAGGGGGCGTCTGTGTGGGGTGGTGTTCTACACGTGCAGGGAGAGGGGGCGTCTGTGTGGGGTGTTGTTCTACACG
>NW_014586003.1:0-1013 GCF_000485595.1 Priapulus caudatus
TACCGTGATGGCTTCATGGGTCATGGATGGGCTTCAGGGGTTCGTGGATGGCTTCAGGGGGCCGTGATGGGCTTAAAGGGTCGCGTGGATGGGGCTTACCGGGGTCCGTGGATGGGCTATCAGGTGGGTCCGTGGATGGGCTCAGGGGGTCCGCATGGATGGGCTTAACAGGGGTCCGTGATAGGCTTATCAGGGGGTCCGTGATGGCTTAAGGGGGTCCGTGGATGAAGCTTTCAGGGGTCCGTGGATTGGCCTTTCAGGGGGTCCATGGAATGGGCTTTCAGGAGGGGCCGTGGATGGTCTTCAGGGGGTCCGTGATGGGCCTTTAAGGGGTCCGTGATGGGCTTCAGGGGTCCGTGATGGGCTTCAGTGGGTCCCGTGTTGGGCTTCAAGGGGGTCCGTGTTGGGGCTTTACCAGGGGTTGTAGCATGGGCTTCAGGGGTTCGTGAACAGGCTACAATGCAGGATTTTGTGTATATGTTGGTTAAATGGTGCATTTTTTCATGGGGAGGGGTCCGTAGGCTTTCACGCAGATTCTCCAAAGGGAGCCCATGACCCAAAAACGGTTAAGAACTACTTGGCTTAGTTGAAGGAACGCGTAGTGTGCACCTGATCTTACTGCTGACCTCACGCGTGGTTGCACCCCCTGAAGCCCATCCACGGACCCCAAAGTGGTCCCTGGACGACAGGGAAAGGAACTGTGAACTAAATAGTAAGGTTCGTACTTCGCTCTTCGTGTTTAGCCATGAAGGTGAGATGAGTATGAGATTACGCTATTTCGTTTCTCACGTAGCTAATGACATTTGTACGTAATAATGCTGCTAACTGCCCGAGGTTGCGTCTGTGCGTGCGTGTACGTACGTGCGTGCGTGTACGTACGTGCGTGCGTGTACGTGCGTGCGTGTATGTGTGGGTGTACGTGCGTGCGTGTATGTGTGTGTATGTGTGGGTGTACGTGCGTGCGTGTACGTGCGTGCGTGTATGTGCGTGTATGTGTGGGTGTACGTGCGTGA
>NW_014586003.1:2755-3162 GCF_000485595.1 Priapulus caudatus
CGTGCGTGTATGTGCGTGTATGTGTGGGGGTACATGCGTGCGTGTGCGTGTGTGCGTGTATGTATGTGTATACGTAGATAATGACATTTGTACGTAATAATGCTGCTAACTGCCCGAGGTTGCGTCTGTGCGTGCGTGTACGTACGTGCGTGCGTGTACGTGCGTGCGTGTATGTGTGTGTATGTGTGGGTGTACGTGCGTGCGTGTATGTGTGTGTATGTGTGGGTGTACATGCGTGCGTGTACGTGCGTGCGTGTATGTGTGTGTATGTGTGGGTGTACGTGCGTGAGTGTATGTGCGTGTATGTGTGGGGGTACATGCGTGCGTGTGCGTGCGTGCGTGTACGTACGTGCGTGCGTGTACGTGCGTGCGTGTATGTGTGTGTATGTGTGGGTGTACGTGCGTGC
>NW_014586004.1:0-1181 GCF_000485595.1 Priapulus caudatus
CACACACACACACACACACACACACACACACACACACACACACACACACACACACACACATGTATATATATGATATACATAATATATCCGTATACATATCCGTGGCAATGGCCCATGATTGTTGATAGTTGAACCGTTCTTTCACGGCTATATCTGTGGGCGCTGAACGATAAGCTAGGTTACCGATACATCACTGCGTCAATGATGATAAGTGGCATGATATATATCATAATAATAGCCGTTTGAAGAATGCTTCCCGCGCGACTCTCACACCCCGTACTATATGTCGGTCGCTGAGAATTAATGATAATGGCACTAGTGCTGAAAGGGTAACTTTGTCGGCTATTATTACAGATTTATTTTCGGGAGTTATTTTTGGCTGTGTATAAATTGATCGTCGCGTTGTCACATGAATACGGCTGCACACGCACGCATACACGCATGCACATATGCACAGGCGCGCACGCACGTACGGCCACAAACCCAAATATACGAACATATGCACGCGCGCGCACGCAGGTACGCCCGTACGCCCTCATGTACGCATATGGGCGTCCACAGCTACTCACACATGTGCACGCGCGCGCACGCACGCGCCCATCGCGGACATATATGCGTGCGCACGCACGCACCCATCGCGGACATGTACGCGCGCGCACGCACGCACCCATCGCGGACATGTACGCGCGCGCACGCACGCACCCATCGCGGACATATACGCGCGCGCACGCACGTACCCATCGCGGACATGTACGCGCGCGCACGCACGCACCCATCGCGGATATGTACGCGCGCGCACGCACGCACGCACGCACCCATCGCGGACATGTACACGCGCGCACGCACGCACGCACCCATCGTGGACATATACGCGCACGCACGCACCCATCGCGGACATGTACACGCGCGCACGCACGTACCCATCGCGGACATGTACGCGCGCGCACGCACGTACCCATCGCGGACATGTACGCGCACGCACGTACGCATCCATCGCGGACATGTACCCGCACGCAAGCTTACGAACAAGATTATTCTCTCTAGTCCGCATCGGTGAAACCCGTGCGATTTCTTAATTTAGAGGGCAGCCGGTCCGCTACCGCTTGATTTATTTTATTCTGTCCCCCCCCCCATCTCTCCCCCCTCTCTCCTTTCTCTCTCTCTCTCTCTCTCTCTCTCTC
>NW_014586004.1:4978-6060 GCF_000485595.1 Priapulus caudatus
TATATATACATATACATAATATATCCGTATACATATCCGTGGCAATGGCCCATGATTGTTGATAGTTGAACCGTTCTTTCACGGCTATATCTGTGGGCGCTGAACGATAAGCTAGGTTACCGATACATCACTGCGTCAATGATGATAAGTGGCATGATATATATCATAATAATAGCAGTTTGAAGAATGCTTCCCGCGCGACTCTCACACCCCGTACTATATGTCGGTCGCTGAGAATTAATGATAATGGCACTAGTGCTGAAAGGGTAACTTTGTTGGCTATTATTACAGAGTTATTTTTGGTTGTGTATAAAATGATCGTCGCGTTGGCACATGAATACGGCTGCACACGCACGCATGCACGCATGCACATATGCACACGCGCGCACGCACGTACGGCCACGAACCCAAATATACGAATATATGCACGCGCGCGCACGCAGGTACGCCCGCACGCCGTCATGTATGCATATAGGCGTCCACAGCTACGCACACATGTGCGCACGCACGCACGCGCCCATCGCGGACATATACGCGTGCGCACGCACGCACCCATCGCGGAAATGTACGCGCGCGCAGGCACGCGCCCATCGCGGACATGTACGCGCGCGCACGCACGCACCTATCGCGGACATGTACGCGCACGCACGCACGCGCCCATCGCGGACATGTACGCGCACGCACGCACGCATCCATCGCGGGCATATACGCGCGCGCACGCACGCGCCCATCGCGGACATGTACGCGCGCGCACGCACGCATCCATCGCGGACATATACGCGCGCGCACGCACGCACCCATCGCGGATATGTACGCGCGCGCACGCACGCACGCACGCATCCATCGCGGACATGTACGCGCACGCACGCACGCATCCATCGCGGACATGTACGCGCGCACGCACGCACCCATCGCGGACATGTACGCGCGCGCACGCACGCACCCATCGCGGACATGTACGCGCACGCACGCACGCACGCACGCATCCATCGCGGACATGTACGCGCGCGCACGCACGCACCCATCGCGGACATGTACGCGCACGCACGCACGCACGCACGCATCCATCGCGGACATATACG
>NW_014586004.1:7515-8140 GCF_000485595.1 Priapulus caudatus
AGATGTATACACATGTATACTTATGTATGTTAATGCCTAGTGTTTTCCTATCCATGTCAAACGTATGTGGACGGAGAAATGTCAGATGTATAGTGCGTTCATATATACCAGCATCAGTTTAACAGCGTAAGTAACGAAGCGCCTCCGGACGCCATTATTGTTTGACAGGTTGGTTCTCACAATAAGTTCGCATCTTTGAAAGTGTACATAGACCAGTTAGATGAATGGCTATCATTCGTTCGTCTCGCTTCTATAACCTTCCTTAAACTTATAAAATAGCGCGCTCCCGGTCACCAGAGCCGCGACGATCGCCCCGCCCTCTAGCGTTCAAACTCTTCGTGAGCATCAATCACTGCCGACAGGCGGCTTGTTACAAGGAGGGGTAGCGTGCACTAATGACGGGGTGATGGATAATGTGTTGCCTCGCCGAGCCGCAGCAGCGCGCCCGCCTGTAAACAGTAGCTCCATCTACGGCCGGGACGCGCCGCCAATTTGTATTGTTGTTTGTTGTCCGCAGGCGGCGACCGTAGAACAATCAATAATTCAAATACAATACTCAACACACACACGCACACACACGCTCTCTCTTTTCTCTCTCTCTCTCTCTCTCTCTCTCTCTCTCTCT
>NW_014586005.1:0-783 GCF_000485595.1 Priapulus caudatus
TATATATATATATATATATACTGTATATATATATATATGTATATATATATATATAAAATATATATACGATCATTGGACTCCGAAGAAACCTACACAATGTAATGATTCATTTTCCGCTGCCGGTGAGGTATAGGTTAGCAGACGAATTACGGCTAGCACCGTAATGTGATTTCAGCCAGACGAGCGCACTTACAGGCGCGATATTACTCCCACACATATGGACTATGGAAAACAACACGGTGGTTATACCGATACAACAACCGGGGTTAAATCCATCCCGTTTCCTCGTTTAGTAATACCCCTTTTTCCGTCGTGGAGTGTAATGATACGTCATTCGCAGCCCGAGGGGAAAGGGCATCCGTTCTAGTGGCGTGATTGTTATTATTATGATAATATATGATGATTCGATTTTCGGTTTTCGAAAATTGATTCTGATAAAATCGGTTTTCTGGTAAAAATTACACACCAGGGTTTTGGTCACGGTTAGGGATGCGGCTAGAGTGAGCGTAATATGTAGAGTTATCGCCCGTGTTAGGGTTAGAATTCAGGTTAGGTTTTAGAGTTAGGGTTATGGCTAAAGGATAGGGTTAAGGATAGGGTTAGAGACAGTATAAGGATCACTCACTATGTGTATGTATGCAATCCATGATTAATAACCGTGGTACACCCAGCTCGCCTTCATTCGTGGTCACCAGTCACCCCGCTATCTGTCCCTCACTGATCCGCGCATCTCTCTCTCTCTCGCTCTCTCTCTCTCTCTCTCTCTCTCTCTCTCTCTCTCTC
>NW_014586005.1:1263-3161 GCF_000485595.1 Priapulus caudatus
TGTATGCATGTTCGTGTGCGTGTGTGTGTGTGTGCGCGACTGTGCGTGTGCGTGCGTGTGTGTGTGCGTGCGCGCGCGCGTGTGTGTGTGCGTGCGTGCGTGCGTGCGTGCGTGCGTGCGCGCGTGTGTGCATGTTCGTGTGCGTGTGTGTGTGTGTGCGCGACTGTGCGTGTGCGTGCGTGTGTGTGTGGGCGCGGCGCGCGCGTGTGTGTGCGGTTGTGTGTGTTTTGTCGTGTGCGGTGGTGGTGTGTGTCGTGGCGTGTGCGGTGTGCGTGCGTGTGGCGTGTGCGTGTGCGTGTGCGTGTTGTGCGTGTGCGTGTTCTTTTGCGTGTGGTGTGTGCATGTTGCGTGCCTTGCCGGGCGTGTGCGTGCGTGCGTGTTTGCTGTGCGTGCGGGCGCGCGCGTGTGTGTGTGTGCGGTGGCAGTGCGTGCGTGGCGTGCGCGTGTGTGCATGGTCGTGTGCGTGTGTTTGTGTGTGTGGTGCGACTGTGCGTGTGGCGTGCGTGTCGTGTGTGCGTGGCGGCGGCGCCGTGTGTGTGTGCGTGTGTGCGTGCGTGCGTGCGTGCGTGCGCGCGTGTGTGCATGTTCGTGTGCGTGTGCGTTAATTGACATGTCAGTGCACGTGGCTTCACTGATGAAGAACAAGATTGAACAACGCGACTCCGTGTTTCGGCTTAATATACGCCTTCTATAGGTCGGACCCGTGCGTCCATTTCCGCCAACACAATAACGACTATATTTCATTTGCTAATGCACGCAGACGATAGGCGAATCCATTACAAAGAAACAAGAACCGCTTTCCCGTATACATATATATATATATATATATATACATACATACATATATATACATATATATATGTATATATATTTTTATATATATATATAAATATATATATATAGACAAGAACCGTTCGTGCTCGATAGCTATCTATACAACGTTATTATATATATATACATGTGATCGCCAAACATGAACGAGTAGCAACCCCACGCTGCGAGACCCACCCTTTCTCTCGTGTCACAGATAACGCAATTGTACGAGGAGGGTGTGCACACGAATGAGGGATTGTATCTTGATTGCCTGACCACCGCTAATGTGGCCGTCGTTTGTCAAACTTTGTCGATTACATCCCCTCAAGGATGAAGCGCCCACGCTCAGAAAAAAACGGTGACCTTTGACCTAACCTTCGCGATCTAATTTCCTCCAATCAGAGCGCGCACTGTTACGACAGGCAGAGCCCTTAGTTCCCCCCCCCCTCCTGTCTTACCTCTCAGCTCCCTCCTTAACCCTCACTTTGCGGACTGATTTGACTGACTGATTGACTTAAATGAATAGGGAGAGGGGGAGCGGAAGGGGGATACAAGGAATGAGTCGCTAGCGCAGAGCATCAGCAAAACACACACTATGATTCAGGGATTAGACCCTGGCTTGAATCCACAGCGTCAGCAGCTGCGTCACAGATACGACGAAGCTTCTGTAGGTTGCGTCAGTATGCGTGACGCAGCGTGCGTGCGTCGGCCGCGGGTACGTTATAACAACACGACTGCGATTAACAACAATTGTGATACGAAACGAGCAATATTCGATATAGGCGATGGCGGCGACGACGACGACGACGACGACGTCGCCTCATGAATTTTTTGTCGTTGTAGTTAAAGTCCCAGAGCTTACAGCGCGCGCAGGCGTCCCCACAGACATCAGTGGCGAACTGGCAAACGTGGGCGCGCGTACACGATGAGAGAGAGAGAGCTAGAGAGAGAGAGAGAGAGAGAGAGAGAGAGAGAGAGAGAGAGAGAGAGAGAGAGAGAGAGAGAGAGAGAGAGAGAGAGAGAGAGAGAGAGAGAGAGAGAGAGAGAGAGAGAGAGAGAGAGAGAGAGAGAGAGAGAGAGAGAGA
>NW_014586006.1:2537-3160 GCF_000485595.1 Priapulus caudatus
AGAGAGAGAGAGAGAGAGAGAGAGAGAGAGAGAGAGAGAGCGAGAAGAGAGGATGGGGCAGTGTACAAGGACATAAAATAGACAAACTTTCAAATTCTACGGCGTAAAATCTATATTAAATAAATAATTTAAAAGGTTTTTCTGGGTATAAGCTATTAGATCAATGCCAGTTCATAAGTGAACATGTCGTTGAAACATGCATGTGAAAACATCGCGCGCGTACGTGCCTGCACGGGTGCATCTCGCATGGGTGCATCTCGCCCTGCACGGGTGCATCTCGCATGGGTGCATCTCGCCCTGCACGGGTGCATCTCGCCCTGCATGGGTGCATCTCGCCCTGCACGGGTGCATCTCGCATGGGTGCATCTCGCCCTGCACGGGTGCATCTCGCCCTGCATGGGTGCATCTCGCCCTGCACGGGTGCATCTCGCATGGGTGCATCTCGCATGGGTGCATCTCGCCCTGCACGGGTGCATCTCGCCCTGCACGGGTGCATCTCGCCCTGCACGGGTGCATCTCGCACGGGTGCATCTCGCACGGGTGCATCTCGCAGAGTCTTGTCATGTATCGATTGTTTCACTTATCACGACGCGTTCGAATCTTCGTTTTTACGGTATAACACC
>NW_014586007.1:0-3160 GCF_000485595.1 Priapulus caudatus
TCTCTCTCTCTCTCTCTCTCTCTCTCTCTCTCTCTCTCTCTCTCTCACCACACACACACACACACACACACACACACACACACACACACACACACACAGACACACACACATGCACTCCGTACCTCACAAACCCTCAAAAACTAACCCACGATTGTTTTAGTTGGCGTTTCCGCAGCGAACCAACTCTCGCAAACTCTCCCTCCTCCCCACCCAACCCCTTGTCCTCCGATTTCCTAATAAATTGCGTGCGGCCGATAACGCCAGCAGCCTGCCTGCTATGCCAGGCACAACGCAAGGCGAGGCCAGCACCGAGACACGCACTACATAAATTAAAACCCACTGATCAGACGCCTATAAACAGGCACTTAACAGCGGCGCGCAACAACGCATCATTACGCTCACAATCGTTCGTCAATATGGCCGATGTAAATTCCCGCGTGTGCGTACGCGGCGCCACGGGCTCTGTCGGATTCAGCACGAGCGCGCGTACGCACTGGTACGGAGGTACACGGATGTATTTATCCGGCAGCAGAATTTACGATCGTCTTGTAAGACACATGTGGGAGACGGACGCATCTATATAAGTAGTTATCGGGCTAGTAAAGCGGAGCTGCAAAAAACGCGCACGTGATACCCCCTTCCCCATATGCTCCCTCCTTCCCTCACACTTCAACCCTTCCCTCCACACTCAACTTTCCCTCCACACTCCGCCTTCCCTCCACACTCACGCCTTCCCTCCACACTCCCGCCTTCCCTCCACACTCCCGCCTTCCCTTCACACTCACGCCTTCCCTCCACACTCCCGCCTTCCCTCCTCCACACTCCCGCCTTCCCTCCACACTCCCGCCTTCCCTCCACGCTCCCGCCTTCCCTCCACACTCCCGTCTCCCTTCACACTCTCGCCTTCCCTCCACACTCACGCCTTCCCTNGGAGAGATCTAACCTTAACCCCTAACCCTAACGCCAAAAAGGGGCTTCACGAACGACGCATTACGCGGACTCCAGCCACTTGCGTAATCTTAATCGCTTCGAGTACGGTCACGATATCGGGCGTCTGAGAGATCGTGAGCATAGGACTCAGCCGGTGACAAATATTGCTGGGAGTCAAGGGTCAACACAGTCAAGGATGGGTAACGGAATGGGAATATTTCCCCCCTTAATTTAAAGTATAGGAGGAAATACGGAATTGGCGCCACAGAGTCTTAACGGCTCACCTATGCTCTTAATATTCAGTGTATAATTAACGGAGATTATATATTTAGAGCAAACCATCACCACGAGAGCGCCAGAAAACTAATTGAGGTACTAGGTACAAAGGCGAGTGGGGAAAGGTCAGATAATCAGACATTTTTCTGAGGACATGCTAATGGACGAGTATGAAAAACTTTTGTGTTTCAGCGGCGTGAACCTTACCTTTTATCACTTTATTGAAAGGGACATGAATATGAGCTTTCCACTGAACTGTGCGCCGAGAGTAAGGTCTGATAAATCTTTTACTCAAAACGAGACGAAAGGGTATAAACATGATTCCTGAACTGCCGCACATTTGAATGGTGACAGTAGTTGTATATTCATGGCACGTCCATAATCTAAGAACAAATAAGCGCATGATTAGCCAAAGCGCGTTACAGCAACAGGTGGTCACGATCAAAGGTCAGTTGCATCGAACTCCCATCTGATTTTTTTTTTTTTACACGTGTTTTATGTATTTTTCTTATCTTTATCCATTTAACTATTTTTTACCCAATTAAACGCAATATTTTACATGATTTATTTACAACAATTAATGAAAACCAATAATTTTTACAACAATAGAAAAAAAAAAAGAAGTTAGGGAGAGTCACATCACCATAGAAAACAGGAGTATTCAGTGCACGCGATTTGTATCAACCAATTGATTTGGGAGTATGCAGATGCAGGTTTCTTAAATGATGTGTCGTAACTGCCGTATCTGCTATCTGCGGACCTAACAAAGTTGTCACTACGCACGACTTTTTAATGTTCGTGTATTAACCTTTTAGCAACATCAGATGAACCCCGCACGCGCTGCCGCGCTCTTCGTTACCATTACATTTTCTTATGGAAACGGCCCAAATCCTAGTGCGAGAGAAGCGGTGCGCAGCCAAACACGCGATCTCGAGTCGCGTTTCGGCCAAAATACCGTTTCACGTCATTATCTCAGACGTAGTAGCATCTAAGGACAACGAGGGTTGTTATATTATTCTAGGAAGCTGATCACTCTGCAGATTCGTTAAAATAAACGCGGCAAGTTTCTTAATTCGATCCGAGCGCAGCAGATAAGTCTATGTCCCCCCTGAATCGTGTTTGAACCCTGGCTGTATGCCTATTTCCATAATAACTATATTATTATATATATATAATTATATATATATAATATTAATACGATATAATTTATAAATATATATAATATATAAAATATATACGGGTAGGGTTAGAGGCTTAGTCAGAATAGCTTAAACGAGTTAAGGTCAAAAGCAATGTCAGGGGACATAGACCATACGCAATATACTGCAACTATGGTTTCAGATTCGACCGTCTCCGATGTACGCGCTCGCTTCTTTTTATGACGCTCTTGATAATTATATATATATGTGATCCCTAACCTTTATGTTCAACGAATAAGTTAATGTACTTATGCTTTTTCTCTCGAGCTCACATGCAGTCTTCGGTTCTATTTCTTTGATAAACACCTTGATTGAAGTTTAAAAGCTTTCAGTTTCCCTTTAAATATATGCTACAGGTGTGGTTGATGATGCAGCTAGAAGATGGCCGTTACTTCCACTTTCCCGGGTTTCCTGATACAGCTGTGTATAACACCGATGGACAAACATTCACTGCAGGAGGGTTGAAGTTTGAGGTTTTAGAACCGCTGTCCAAGTGTAGGCTCACATTCAACGGTCGTCTGAGGTATTATGATCAATATGTAGAAGAGTGACATTGAATAAAGTGATTTTGTAAATGGTGTACGCATGCGGGAATATGCACGTGTGAGCGTTCGTAAAGTGCGTGTTCGTTTAAGACGTTAAGGACGTGCGGTCGTGTGCTGGCATTCGTGTGTGTGTTAGGAAGACTGTCTCTCTCTCTCTCTCTCTTCTCTCTCTCTCTCTCTCTCTCTCTCTCTCTCTCTCTCTCTCTCTCT
>NW_014586007.1:7402-7854 GCF_000485595.1 Priapulus caudatus
CAGAGAGGCTTCAACGATAAGCTCATCGTCAAGGAAAAGATTCT
Source organism: Priapulus caudatus (assembly GCF_000485595.1). Taxonomy (NCBI): domain Eukaryota; kingdom Metazoa; phylum Priapulida; class Priapulimorpha; order Priapulimorphida; family Priapulidae; genus Priapulus; species Priapulus caudatus. Next base: position 7,447 of record NW_014586007.1, read on the forward strand.
TGGAAGCAAGAAGATAAAGATGGTTATCAGAGGTTTGTGAAATTATACTTAATGGATGGAATGCCTAGTTAACATGAATATGATATCTCATATGTGATATAGGATATGTGAAATATATACATATATAAATGAATGAATAAATATAAATGTAAATATAAACATGTATAAACACTAATAATGACCTATATATATATATGTATAGGCAACGGTACCAGTGTAACGGAGGAGCGCAGGAGCGGCGTGGATCTACTGGCGCTCTAAGCCTAGGCGTGGGTGTAGAAAAGGGTGTAACTCAAACCAACAGAGGCAAACAATAACTATGTTCGTAACATACCACACGGGCGTTTATTCTCAGACATGACAGAAATTCTGCAATCGATACAAACGGTACAATCGAGAGTTAGAGAC
>NW_014586007.1:12439-13510 GCF_000485595.1 Priapulus caudatus
ATATATATATATATATGACCAACTGTTTTGGGACGCGTACTCCATTTTGGTACTGGGTTCATGTCAGTTACCCCCTGTCCAGTTTGAGCGTGTGAGATCGGCCGAAGAAAATTATCTTGGCTGTCAACGGCGACCGACGTTACGAGTGCGTGCCATTTCTGTGTACAATAGCATAGGTGTACGATTAAGTGTTTACGTGATATCTACGATCGTATCATTTATAGAGCTTGAGTAAAGTTGTGAGGTTCTGCTTGGGGCTGTAGACAATACACTGAGTTTAGTGTAAGTGGCTGTATACGACACCGAGAACATAATTCTATCTATGGCAGGTGTTTGCACAATTTACACAATTTTTGAGCAAAAATACGCGGTTTAATGATAATCCGACATTGACTATTTTGGGACACATATTTTGAGACCGAAAAGCACGACACACATGTGTGTGCGTTCGTGCGTGCGTGCGTGCGTGAGTGCGTGTGTGCGAGCGTGCGTGCGTGTGTAACGGAGGAGGCAATAACCCAGGTTCGAATCCTGGTCACGGTACCAGTGTAACGGAGGAGCGCATGAGCGGCGTGGATCTACTGGCGCTCTAAGCCTAGGCGTGGGTGTAGAAAAGGGTGTAACTCAACCAACAGCGGCAAACAATAACTATGTTCGTAACATACCACACGGGCGTTTATTCTCAGACATGACAGAAATTCTGCAATCGATACAAACGGTACAATCGAGAGTTAGAGATCAGGACGCGTGATAGAAACAAGAGAGGGAAACAAGCGGTTTAGTTTGAGAGACAGCCAGGTTCATGTGTTTTAAGGCTGTTAGTATTGGGATCATAAACGCGCGACACAAGTGACATGTTTTCACGGTGCGACTTCGAAGACAGTGTTCCTCCACCATCGCTTCTTCCTTCTTTGTCGCACCTAGGTGTCGCTATCGGGTTTATTATCATCACGGGCGGGCTCGGATTGTACCGCTGTTTATCTGTTATATCGCGCCTCTTCCCGTGTGTTTCTTGCTACACGTGCGTGCGTGTGTTGCGCGTACGCACGTACACACATAATCCATAAACAA
>NW_014586008.1:0-3160 GCF_000485595.1 Priapulus caudatus
CAACAATCACCCAGCCTCCCCCTGATACTGTTCCTATGCACCAGTCCGTCCCCTGAACTGGTGTCTGCAATCACCAGCCTCCCGCTTAACTGCTGGTCTGCATCAGCACCAGCCGGTCCCCTGATACTGTGTCTGCATCACCCTAGCCTCTCCTGTGTTCTGGCATCACCGCAGCCTCACCCTGAACTGTGTCTGCATGTCACCGCCAGCCTCCCCTGTGTCTGCATGCATCCCATCCGTCCCTGATACTGATCGTCGGCCATCACCCAGCCCTCCGCCTGATATAACTGTGTCCTGCATCAGCCAGTCCACCTGATATTGTGTCTGTGCATCAACCCACCTCGCCCTTATGACCTGTTGTCTGCATCACTCCAGCTCGCCCTGAACTGTGTGGCTTCATCACCCAGCCTCCCCTGATACTGTGTCTGTCATCACCCAGCCTCGCCCTGATACTGTGTCTGCTATTCACTCGCAGCCTCCCCATGAGTAAGCTGTCGTCTGCATCACCGCTAGCCTCGCCTGATATGGTGTCTGCATCACACCCAGCAGCCTCCCTGATACTGTGGTCTGCATCACCTCAGCTTCCCCTGATACGTTCTGCATCACCAGCGGGCCTCCTTTTCCTGATTACTGTGTCTGCATCACCCACCTCTCGGCTGTGTCTGCAGTCACACCCAGCCAGTCGCCTGATACTGTTCTGCATCACGCCAGCCTCCCCTGCATAACTGTGTTCTGCATCACCCCAGCCATCCGCCTGTGTCTTGCACACTCCAGCCTCCCCTGATACTGTTTCTGCATCACCGCAGCCTCGCCGCTGATACTGTGTCTGCTTTGCCCGAGCCTCCCCTTCTGCATCACCCGAGCCTCCCCTGATACCGGTGTCTGCATCACGCCGCCTCCCGCTTGGATATGCTGTGTGCTGCATTCACCCAGCCTCCCCTGATACTGTGTCCTGCATCCACCCTTCTCAGCCTCCCTGTGTCTGCATCAACTGCTTCCGGGCCAGCCTCCCCCTGAATACGGTCTGCATCACCCAGTCCGTCCCGCTGATACGTGTTCTGCATCAACTCAGCCTCCCCTGGATACTGTGTCCTGCATACCTCAGCCTCCCTGATAGCTGTTCTGCATCACTCCAGCTCTCCTGATATCTGGTGTCTGCATCACCGCAGCCTCACCCTGATACTGTGTGCTGCTTCGTCCCAGCCTCCCCTGATACTGTGTCTTCATCAGCCCAGCCCCCCTGATACTGCTCGGCATCAGCCGCAGCCTCCCCTGATACTGTGTCTGCATCACCCAGCTTCCCTCGATACTGTTTTTTTTTTTGTTTTCGTTCTGCATTCACCCAGTCCTCCACTGTGTCGCATCACCCAGCCTCCCCTGATATCTGTGTCTTGCATCACCCAGCCTCTCCCTGATACTGTGTAGCATCAAACCTCAGCCTCCCGCTGATATGTGTCTGCACACCCAGCCCGCCCTGATACTGTGTCTGCATCAACGCAGCCTCCTCACTGATACTGTGTCTGCATCACCCAGCCGCCTCCTGTGCTGCCATCACCCAGCCTCCGCCCCGATAGCCTGTGTCGGCATCACCGGCACCTGTCCCGATAGCACTGTGTCTGTCATCAACCCAGCCTCCCACTGATACGTGTCTGCATCACCCAACCTCCCCAATAGTCGACTTAGTGCAATCTCCCCTGTAATGTGGCTTCATTCTTTGATGAGCACACCAGGCCTCCCCCCAGCTGACACGATGCTTTCATTCCTCGCTCCGGCGAGAACCACGGTTGCCTTCCGAGGACGCTGCGTTCAGTGGAGTGTACCCGGCATTCCGTGTAATTCCGTAATATACTGGACTAGTCAATGACTGGCAGTATAATAGGGCGACCAGCTGCCAGCTTGTAGGTGATACTCCATTAGGAGTGTTCCGCAACTTAGATGTCATTAATGGATCTAATAGGACATATGGTCATATATTATGGTCATGTTCATATAATTAGTTTTGTGGTTTCAATGCCATTTTTAGTGGTTAGGTAGGTTTAGGGTTAGGGTTAGGATTAGGGATATTCAATCACTAATCATTAATATTAATCATTAATGTCATTAATGGCATTATCAAAGTTGGAACACTTCCTAATGGAGCGTTGCCCGCTTGTGTAAGCAGTCTTCACTCCCACGTCGCAGCGTCCACCGTCGACGTAGCTACGCGAGAAAAAAACAAGCGCAAGCAAAATACAGACAACGACGGTCGAACAATAGGAGTGCTGTTGTGGTGGTGTGGTGGTGTGTGTGTGTGTGTGTTGTGTGTGTGGTAATGTGTGTATGTGTTTGTGTGTGTGGCGTGCAGAGAAAAATCGAAGGCGCAAGCAATACAACACACGTCGACGTAACAATAGTGTATGGTGTGTGTGTGTGTCGTGTGTGTGTGTTTGTGTGTGTGTGTGTGTGTGTGTGTGTGTGTGTGTGTGTGTGTTTTGTGTTGTGTGTGTGTGATGTGTGTGCTGTGTGCGTGCGAACGAAAAAACTCCAGGCGCAAGCAAAATATGAGCGTCGAACAATGTGTTGGGGTCGTCGCTCTCAAGTGCATTTATTCAACACTTATTCACGTGACCGATTTGCAACACTTTTTAGTCACGCGTTGATCGGGTGCCATATGTTGCAACAGCTGATGCCACGTGATCCCGGTCGCCATGTTGGCAACACTCGGGACACGTGTACGCGGATTGTTTCAGGACTATAGGCATCCTTATCACGTGAATCGGTCGTCCATGCGCGGGAGAGATTTGGCACACATGTTGAAATGGCAATTTGCAAAATTGTGGAAACAATCCGTGAACACAATGCACCGTCGATTAGCGACGCTATGATACGCAGACTCGTGCTGCTGATTCTCTCGTTCATATCCGCGCGCAGCAGTCGCGTTGCCTCGCAACGATAACGTCTTTATCATGCACACCTTAACCACTCCAACCTCGGAATTTAGCGGTGTGTCAACGCTAATGTGCACGCACGCACGCACGCACGCACGCACGCACGCACGCACGAACGCATGCTTTATCTATACACACACGGACGCACACGCACACACACACACATACACACACACACACACACACACACACACACACACACGCACACACACACACACACACACACACACACA
>NW_014586009.1:0-3159 GCF_000485595.1 Priapulus caudatus
GTGTGTGTGTGTGTGTGTGTGTGTGTGTGTGTGTGTGTGTGTGTGTGTGTGTGTGTGTGTGTGTGTGTGTGCGTATGTGTGCGCGCGCGTGTGTCTGTGTGTGGGTGCGTGCGCGCGTGTGTGTCGTACGTCGCCTTCAAGTAAGGGAAGCCGATTGAGTCTATATCATAATAAAGAGAGACGGGGAGAGAAGAGAGAGGGAGAGAGCAGACGAGATATAAATAGAGATAACGAACCTATGCCTGTGAGTGAGAGTGAGTGTCAGAGAGAAATACCGATATAGAAAGGGATGACAAGCCAACGATCGAGCCAGGGAGAGAGATATATGTAGATATAACAAGAGAGGGGTAGAGAGAGAGAGAGAGAGAGAGAGAGAGAGAGAGAGAGAGAGAGAGAGNCTCTCTCTCTCTCTCTCTCTCTCTCTCTCTCTCTCTCTCTCTCTCACTTTTTTTCACTTTTTCACTCCCCCCTCTTTCTTCCTTTCTTTATTTTTCTTTCTTTCTCGCTTTCTCTTTGTCTTTTCTTTGCTCCCTTTCTCACTCCCACCACGCTCTCTTACTCGCTCACTTTCTCTCTCTGACTCTCGCTGTCTCGCACTCTTGCCATTTTTGACTCGGCGACGAACAGCCGAAGTGACTTTTAATGGGAAGCGTTTCACGATTGTTCTCGTTTCTACCAACATTACATCCGCATGCGGGGTTACTGACTGGCTGTGACACAGATATACGCAGTCAGCTCTGTGAGCGTTCTCATCCGACGCCGGCAGGGGCGCTGCGATAGCTATAATTATTCAATCTATGAATCTACCATTGACCAAGTTACGCAGCTGTTTGTGTTACCTGTCCGCACCCACTGATCTCTATTATACTATTAAGCTAGCATAATAGAGATCAGTGGTCCGCACCCACTAATGCGACAGATGACACGCTGCCGATAGCGAACTTTTAACGATGAGCCCACGAGCGTGGCCCCCATCGAGCGTCATGTGTCAGCTATTCGTCCGCGTTATCCGATATATACGGTCTATTTATCCGATATATAGACGGTCGAGAGAGGCATGCGGTGAGAAAGCCCGTTGAAAGAGATTGCCGGCTTTTCTATGCGCCATTTTTGTAGGTCGCTACGCGGCGCTGTAGTCTGGGCGCATTTTCATTGGCAGCCATAGAGATCTATATAAATAAACTGTATAAAGTACAATTTAGATATCTCTATGTTGGCAGTATTGTTTCACGCGTCCATTGTTCGGTTCACGAGACGCGTGAGTGTTTATACACACTCGCACACACACACACACACACACACACAACACACACACAACACACACACACACACACACACACACACAATTAACAACACACGCACACGCACACGCGCACGCGCACCGCGCACGCGCACCGCCGCACGCCAACCACGCACGCACGCCACACGCGCACGCGCACGCGCACGCACCACGCCACGCTCGCGCACGCGCACGCGCGCGCCACGCACACGCACACGCAACGCGCATACGCGCAGGCGCGCCACGCCACGCACAGCGCACACACACACACAACAGGCTGCGCTCGGTCCTCACACGCACACGCACACGCCACACGCACACACGAATAGCGCGACGCGCACGCGCGTCGCGCACGCCACACGCACCGACGCACGCACGCACGCACGCACGCACACATCACACATACACACACCCACACTGTCTCAAGTGCCGGCGGTTTGTTCCACAAACAAGCGAATACATTTTGTATTCCTTAGTCTGTGGTTGTTTCCACCTCTTACTAAAAACGCCTACTGTGAAATACACGCGGCGCGTGTTGGACGGTTGTGACTGCTATACTAGCATGAAGACGGCAGATAATCATTAATGAAAACGGGTGAGGGGCTAATCGTGGTGAGCATTGTGTAGAATTTATAGTGTAGCTATTAAGCAAAAAACTTGAGTATTTAACCTTGAGTGTTGATGTGTATATTATGGACATCTGTGTGAATTAAAATGATTTAAATGTTATATACTCATATATATATATATATATATATATATAAATAATTTTTACTATATATGATATGAAGACGTTTATGCTAAGTAATGAGGGAAAATGTTCAGTATTGCATACTTCATTACATGGATGACGCCATTTTACGGCATCACCTCGTCGATTATATGTAACTAATAAATAATCCGCGTTTCACTTCTGGCTACGACTGCTCTTGATGTGGTAATAAGGCATGTCGGCCTACTGACAGCGTGCTATAGCATGGAATGTTGCAGATACACAATGCGGTGTCTGTGTGCAGTTTTATACGAGTGCTACGAGTGACTCCTTGCGTGTGAATGTATTACTGCGTGTTACTGTCGTTTGAAAAAAAGTAATCGCCTTGAGGATATGGATAGGGGTAATATGCGGCTTAATGTTTCGTAGGTATTTATGCGGCTTAATGTTTCGTAGGTATTTATGCTGTGTTGTAATTGATAGAATTACATAAAGCTACGCTGAGATTGTATTATACTTATGAAGACGCGTGGGGAATATGTAAATGGCCGCCTAGGCTATATTTTAGACTGCATGGTTGTCGAAACACGCAAGTACGCCCATGTCGAGTTTCTTAAATGTGCCAAGTGGCAAGCGTGTATGTATACTGCTGCCATAATCGTGTATCTGAAGGCAAATCTGCACGGTATTTATGATGGGGATATTTATTATATATTATTGTTTATGTATTATTATTATTATTATTATTATACAAGGTTTGCAGAAATTTCAAACCGTTTTATAATACTAAATAGTTTAAAACAGGTTACGCAATCATGTTTCAATAAATAACGGTTTTCGAACACGATTATGAAGAAATCGCACACGCTATTAGCACGCTCTTTGATTCAGCTCCCCTCAGTCTCCGCGAACAATTTTGTGGGAGGTTTGGGTTACTCCGATGGATATCCGTTTGAAATAACCTTGTATGCTTTAATTGCTCTCGTCCGTCTCCTAGGACTACGGCGCACGTATAATGATCACGTGCAGCGCGAGTGACAAGGACATACATAGCGAGTTAGCCGTTAGTTGCTATGTAGTATAGTCGTGCGATCGTTCATTTCGCTCAGGGAGACTTCTAATTTCCTCCATACCTACATCTGGCATTCTCTCTCTCTCTTCTGTATTA
>NW_014586010.1:0-400 GCF_000485595.1 Priapulus caudatus
CCTCTCTCTCTATTTCTCTCTCTCTCTCTCTCTCTCTCTCTCTCTCCCTTTCCCTCTGCTTTGGCGTACAGCGCTGTTGTCGGGCCGTGGAGAACGGTCGCCTGAATCCCGCTGTCCGATGTCACACGACCTGCGCTGTCGGATTTTACTCGATCAGCTACGTATGCAGGTATACGGCGCATTCATCGCTTGAGCACGCGCCTGGGGTGGCTGAATGAAGGCTTGTGCCTGCTCGCGCGTACGAGCGTGCGTGCTTGCGAGCGTATGTGTGTGTACGTGCGTGGGTGCGTGCGTGCATGCGTGTGTGCGTGCGCGTGCATCGAGCGTCGCTACCACGCGTGCGTGCGTGTGTGCGTGCGTGTGCGTCGAGCGTCCCTACCACGCGTGCGTGCGTGCGTGT
>NW_014586010.1:4265-5821 GCF_000485595.1 Priapulus caudatus
ACGTGGATGAAGAGATATGCTGATGACAGAGGGGGAGACGTGGATAACGAGATATGCTGATGAGAGAGGGGGTGGACGTGGATGAAGAGATATGCTTATGAGAGAGGGGGAGACGTGGATGAAGAGATATGCTTATGAGAGAGAGGGGAGACGTGGATGAAGAGATATGCTGATGAGAAAGGGGGAGACGTGGATGAAGAGATATGCTTATGAGAGAGGGGGAGACGTGGATGACGAGATATGCTGATGAGAGAGGGGAGACGTGGATGAAGAGATATGCTGATGAGAGAGGGGGGGACGTGGATGACGAGATATGCTGATGACAGAGGGGGAGGACGTGGATGAAGAGATATGTTGATGGGAGAGGGGGAGACGTGGATGAAGGGATATGCTGATGACTGAGGGGAGGACGTGGATGAAGAGATATACTGAAGGGAGATGAGAGAAACGCAAATGATTATTGAATCTGCTGGGAGAGGGGGAAACGTAGATGAATAGAGACGCCGATTGTAGACGGAGACAGAGGGGAAAACGCAGATTACGGGAGATGCTGACAGGAGAGAAGGAAAATCTGTTGCCTCTAGAGGGCTCTTGTTGGCGGCTGTCACCACCAGGGGGTGCTGGTTGACGGCTGTCACCACCAGGAGGCTCTGGTTAATAGCTGTCACCACTAGGAGGCTTTGGTTGACACCTGTCACCACTAGGTACTGATTGACAGCTGTTGCTTTTAGGGAGGGCCTCCGTTTTCCCACAGTTTCTCCCCATCTACTACCTTATTACTGCGCGAGAGCGGAAGCTGTGGGCGACGTAGTCTGCAGACGTATTCAACTAGCAGCGTTCTCATCGAGCTCGTGCGAAGAACACGATGCGGTTTTGACAATTGTAATTTAGCTGTCAACGGCACAATAAAGGCCACGAACCGCCGATTCAATTGTCTAAAGTGCATGTCGTACGTGCATGATTAAGGTGATGTATTATAGATAGGGTGCGGCTCTAGATGACCGATGATGAGGAATGCACGTCACGTTGTGTGCCCGCCGCGCGAATGAATTCGTCGGCATAAATTAAAATCGGCGCTCATCAATATTTGAGAATACACGCGAACGTGCTGCGGGAATGGCTGGCTGCCGCGATGAAATACCTTCGCGGGGGGGGGGGCTGCCGCTGACGTACCAGCGGTCACATTGTCGGCATGTCCCACCCGAGCTTTCCTCGTAAAAGGAAACCTAATGGATATATATATATATATATATATATATATATATATATTTAACGTAGAATATATATATATATATATATATATATATATATGTATATATATGTATATGACGGGTAGTGTCGTGCCTGTCAGCGCGTGTGTAATTTTATCCGTTTATCAGAGGCATGAAGCACACGCATTGTGCTGGGGTTTGCTGGGTTCCGGCTTACGATAGCTGTGCCTGCCTGCCTACACGCTGACCGATTACGCTATACCGCGTTATGTTGTACAGTGCTGCCCTCAGCGCCGGCTGCCCGCTATAATGCATGGCTATCGCTCTCACTCGCTCTCACTCTCT
>NW_014586010.1:6657-7422 GCF_000485595.1 Priapulus caudatus
TACGCACGTACACACGCACATGCACGCACGCGCACACACGCACATTCACGCACGTACACACGCACATGCACGCACGCGCACACACGCACATTCACGCACATGCACGCACGCACACACACATGTATGCACGTACACACGCACACGCACTTACACGCACACACACGCACACACGCACATGCACGCACGTACACACGCACACACCCACACACGCACATGCACGCACGTACACACGCTCATGCACGCACACGCACATGCACGCACGTACACACGCGCACACCCACCCACACACGCACATGCACGCACGTACACACGCACACGCACACACCCACACACGCACATGCACGCACGTACACACTCACGTGCACGCACGTACACACGCACACGCACGCACGCGCACACACACCCACACACGCACATGTACGCACGTACACACGCACATGCACGCACGCGCACACACGCACATTCACGCACGTACACACGCACATGCACGCACGCACACACACACCCCACACACACACATGTATGCACGTACACACGCACACGCACGCACGCGCACACACACGCACATGCACGCACGTACACACGCACACGCACGCACACGCACACACGCACGCAACCGCGCGCGCGCACCGTGTTATATTTGTAGGATGATGTGCGCGTGTGAATCTGTGTATCTCAGCGCGCTATTACACGATACTAGGTATCTATCTGCTGCTGGCTTTGTTTCATGGGCGGTTAGCCGGTCACAGGGCGCCAGGAGAGCGA
>NW_014586011.1:894-2498 GCF_000485595.1 Priapulus caudatus
CTGTGTGTGTGTGGGGTGGCGAAATGGTAGATAGTGTGATGACATTGTGTGTGGTGTCGTGTGCGAGAGAGAGTGAAATGAGGAGAGGTGGAGAGCGGGACGAGAAAGCGCGGAGCAGAAAGAAACGAGAGGGAGGAAGAGAGAGAGAGATGAGAGAGAGAGAGAGTGAGGAAGAGAGACATCACGCATGCTGTCAGCTTCTGGCACAACTCTATCGACAACATAAACGCACACAACATACGGACACACGCTGTAGCCTACTCACTCACTTCACCCCCTCGGCCGCCCCCCCCACCCCACCCCCACACACGGACCACACCCACCCACGGCTAACCAACCCACGGTCCACCCACCCTCGGCCCATCCAACGATGCCCGCTGCTCAGCCAGAACGATAGCCATCAAGATTTTAAGTTCACAATTCAGAAGCCTTCACCGCCATCCACCGCCTGGATACCAGCCAGCATCCTCCCACATGAGCTCTCAGCTTCCCAGCGCACCGCATCCGAAACGAGCGCGGGAGCAAGAGCACAAAATTCCCCCCCCCCGCAGCACAAAACCACACTAGCACAAATATCGACGAAGCACAAATACACTAGCGAGCACAAATTTCCATGGCGCACCAAAACAGCACATCTCGCGAGCGCGAATTTCAACGGAGCACAAAAACGTCGCGAGCACAAAACGCCACCGGCGAGCACGTATTTCGTTGGAGCACAGAACGTCGCGAGCACAAATTTAAGTGGCTAGCACGGAGATAATCCACGGAAGCACAAAATACCACGTCACAACGTCACGATCACAGCATCTTTAGCATCTTCCTCATCCTCCGCATCCTCGTCTTCTTCCTCAGCCTCCCGTCTCTCGCGCAGTACTGGCACACACTAGCAGCTCGCGCCACACGAGTTCCCGCCACTCTGCAAGCTCTCTCTCTCTCTCTCTCTCTCTCTCTCGCTCACTCACTACGCTTGCTTCCCAGGAAGGGGGCCATGTACCCAGAAGCTACGCCCCTCTGTATCTCTCTCTCTCTCCCTCTGACGACACTCTAAATAACTTCTGACTCACCCGCGGCGATTTGGACCCTGTCATCCCGGCGCCAGGGTAGGGAGGGGGAGGGCGGGAGTGGCGCTCAGGGGAGGGGGAGGGGCGGGAACCACTACCATAGTAATATCCGCCCGTCTGGGTGCATCGTGGACGATACCACGTTCACGAATCGAGGGGGGAGTCAGGGCTTCCGGGAGATGACTCAGTGTGCCCCTCCGGTACAGCCTGCCCACCCCCGCGGGTCGCGTCGGGGATAGTTGGGTCGGTGTCGTTATCGTTTGATGGGACGCCTGCATGTGTGCAACAGATGCTGGTTACCGAGGTAACCGAAGCTATGCTAACAAAGAGGCAGACCAGAGACCTCGCCCGCCGCAAACACACACATATACCTCCTCCCACCCTCCCCCCTCTTCTTCTTTTTCTTCTGTTCTTCTTCTTCAATCTCTTCCTCTTCCTTCTCCTCCTCCTCCTCCTCCTCCTTCTTCTTCTTCTTCTTCTCTCTCTCTCTCTCTTCTCTCTCTCTCTCTCTTCTCTTTCTCTCTTTCTCTCTCGCTCTCTCTA
>NW_014586011.1:2552-3157 GCF_000485595.1 Priapulus caudatus
TTCTTCTTCTTCTTCTTCTTCTTCTTCTTCTTCTTCTTCTTCTTCTTCTTCCTCTTCCTTGTACTTCCTTACTTGTTCCCCTTCCTCCTCTACATTCTCCTCTTCCTCCTTTCCATCCCACTGCTCTTCCATATTCTCCTCCCCTTCCTCCTACTCCTTCTCCCCTTCCCCTTTGCATTCCTCTTCCTCTTCCTCCTCAGCCACCTCGTACGCACACACAACACACGCACACGCACGCACGCACGCGCACGCACACGCACCCGCACACGCACACACACGCACGCACGCACGCACGCACGCACGCACGCACGCACGCACACACACACACACACACACACACGCGATTACAGCTGACAGCGATGCCGTCGGTCTGAAAACAGAGCTGTTTTCAAAGACGCATATTTCTTCATTATCGGATGTTCTTGCTCATGAGAGCTTCTAGCTGAAGGATATTCATGATCAGATATATGCCCAGATATTCAGAAATATAGATATGTAGATATTCATATATATAGACATTCAGATACATATATAATTATATATATATATATATCCATATATATATCCATATATTATATATATCCATATATATATATATATATATA
>NW_014586012.1:0-1066 GCF_000485595.1 Priapulus caudatus
GATCGCTTCCAGCTGGTCGAAATCCAGTTGCTTCCAGTCGAGTCGGCTCGCAAGCCCGACATAAGCTCCCCTTTACGTTATGGTAGAGTTCGCGTATAGACGCTGATTGACTGACTAAACGGACGAAGCATTTCACCTTCGCCGCGCGAAACATTTTGCTGCTCCCGACAGCATCACTGTTTCACAACGCGGGCTCATAAGCCCACCGCTGTCGTCGCCGACGACAATTATAGCAAGTGCGTGGTCGCCCAGCGCGCGCCTTGAGACACGCAAGCGTATTGTGTGCGACGCGCTTATAATATGCAAGTGTTGTTTTGATTTGCCGCGACGTTGGAATTCGATAATCTGCACCCAGCTTGCAGCTTCTACTCGCTAGCGTATAATCTTTAGCGTCACAGCTTGACGTACGTGAGGGCCCCCGGCCATGTGCTGCGTCGGAACGAGTGTCGCAATCACAACTGAGGATGCATAGATGGACTGTAATGTTCACTTGTTCTGTTCGATAAAAAGTGCCGCAGCGAGAAAGCTAGACTGCAGCGCCCTCACAACGTTGGAAATATATCCAGGCATCGCATTCCATTGTTACATCGAGCCAGCGTGCTAAATCTTTCATTTGCGATTTAAAATTTAGACATATGAACAGAAATTGCAATGGAAACTAACAGAACGAAATAAGAGTGAATCCCATTATCAGATTATTATTAAAACAACACAGGCTTGCTCCAGGTAATGACAGTGTGGCCCTTATAAAGCTGCTTCAGAAAGTCAAGAATGGCCAAATAAGGAACCAAGTTGCCTAATGCCATGAAACCCCAATAATATAATCATACAGCAACATATTGAAACAGAGCGTCTGGAACAGTAGTTGTGACGTATAGTAGGTTCGATACGTGGCTATACAAAGCTACTCTCCTGCGACTGGAATAACAACTGGGAAACATAAACTAAGCGATGCGATACTGCATGTAACACCATACCAAGTCTCATCGAAAGACGTGCTAAATAATGAACAAACGATTAATTATATATATATATATATATATATATATATATATATATAATAATA
>NW_014586012.1:2172-3156 GCF_000485595.1 Priapulus caudatus
ATTTGTGTACTTGCATGTGTGTTTATAGTTGATTGTTTCAGTGTGTGAATCAGTGCGGGCAGGTGTGTGTGTGTGTGTGTGTGTGTTTGGGCGTGTGTGTGTGTGCGTGCGTGTGCGTGTGCGTGTGTGCGTGCGTGTGCGTGTGCATGCAGGTGTGTGCGTGCGTGTGCGTGTGTGCCACCCTGTTTTTTGCGGCCGCCGCATGTTATGGTATTTAAGCGCGATGAAAAATTAATCGCAAATAATCAACAATTCATCTGATCTCACCGCCGCCGCGCCGCATCTGGGGCGCGCCCCAGATCGCGTGACGTCACTGTGACGTAGCACGGCGGAAGCGATACATCTCGCGTTCCAGCTTCCACTTCGCCCGTCGACTGTTGGTCTTCTTCTGTCGGCTCTCGCGTCGACTCGCATGTTTCGAGTGCGGGATAGATCCGCGCTAGTAACCTCTTCTCTCGCTTCGATGACATAGCTGTGTGTATGAATATTGCTTGTTCCGTTCATGTCTTGTGCAGTACGTTTTGTCGCAGTGTTAACGATTCTATGCGAAATGATATCATGATGCATGGCTGCTATATTAACTGGCTGACCCACACCCGTCNAATCACACTGCGCACACGTCCCGGCACGTCACAGACACCATGCATAACATAATAAAATTCGTCAACGGATTTTGACTTTTTTTCTACCCACAGTGTAACGCGGCGAGGATGCGTGCGCCCGTCTGCGTGTGCCTGCATGACGACGACGGCGGCTATATGCAGATTGGCTGCGAGGTATGCGCCATGCATGGTTCGGAGATGGCACACTTGATGGATCGACAGATTGCTAGGGTTGTAGACACGGTTCTTGTCGGTACCAATATCTACGCAGCCGCATCACATGTGCTCGGGTGACTAACGAGTATGTACATATATACATACATATACTCGTTAGTATATAAGATATATATATATATATATATATATATATATATATATATAT
>NW_014586013.1:0-378 GCF_000485595.1 Priapulus caudatus
CTCTCTCTCTCTCTCTCTCTCTCTCTCTCTCTCTCTCTCTCTCTCTCTCCGCCGCCGCCGCCGCCGCGAGTGATGACGTCACGCGCAGCACTCTCGTGCTTTGTTACGGCGCTCTCTAACAACCGCAGACGAGAACATGAACGGCGGCGTGGATTTGACAGCTCTGCTTTCATGGCGACGTAGACACGCACGCAGACGCGCACGCGCGAACACACGCACGCAGACGCGCACGCGCACGAGCGCGCTTATGAACACATGCACGTAGGTGACTGCAGGAAATGATTTAATTTGGTCATTTAAGTGTAGAATATAAATAAATACATACATAAACAAATAAATAAATAAATAAATATATATATATATATATATATATATATA
>NW_014586013.1:1563-3156 GCF_000485595.1 Priapulus caudatus
AGAGAGAGAGAGAGAGAGAGAGAGAGAGAGAGAGAGAGAAAGCGAGAGAGAGAGAAAGAGTGCCTGTGGTGCAGCGCATGCATGCGATCCTGCCGCCTTGCTTGGAGGTTTTCCCCGCCACACTCTCATTGCCCGACCTGTTGGAGCATCTCCCCTCCTCCTGCTGCAGGACGGTTGCCGCGGCAACGAAGTGCCATGGCGGCGGCGGAGAGAGGGAGAGAAGGGGAGGGGAGAGGGGGAAGGGCGGACGGGAGAAGGGGAGGAGAGAGGGGGAAGGGCGGACGGGAGAAGGGGAGGAGAGAGGGGGAAGGGCGGACGGGAGGCTGCCGACGACGACGACGACGACCGTGGCCGTAGGACATTAACGACGACCGAGTAATTATTTACATAATGATGACGTAATAGACATCGGCGACATCAAAAGACGCAAATCAGAAACAAAGAAATATCGGCTCGTACCGTAACGCCGCCATGTTCTATCTAGAGCTTTAGAGGATCCGAGCTAACTGCAAATAGGAGTCTCGTCGCGGCCAGTCTAACTCTAAATAACTATTCTAGAGCTATCTACTATCTATTTAGAGCTTTAGAGGATCCGAGCTAACTGTTCTAGAGCTATCAACTACTAGCTAATATCTATCTAGAGCTTTAGAGGATCCGAGCTAACTGTTCTAGAGCTATATACTATCTATATAGAGCTTTAGAGGATCCGAGCTAACTGTTCTAGAGCTATCAACTACTAGCTAATATCTTCTAGAGCTTTAGAAGATCCGAGCTAACTGTTCTAGCGCTATATACTATCTATCTCCCGCTCTCCCTTTCACCACCAGCGCCTACCCCCACCGCTTCAACCCACGCTGCAAATTCCCACCGACGAAAGCTCGCAACTTTTCGCCGTAAATGTAAAATCCGCTGGATAATTTCCAGCGTAGCGTAATCGCGTTCTAAATTATTTACGTGCAGCCGAGCAGACGTGCAGAACAGCAGCAAGCGAAGCGACGGACGATCAAAAGCTGACGACAAAACCACCGCTTTGATGCGACAGATGAAGAAATGCCCTGCTGCTGGTGGTGATGGTGGTGGTGGAGGTGCTGCTGCTGCTCTTGCTGCTGCTGCTGATGATGATGTTACTGTAGCTGCTGCTGCTCCTGCTGCTGCTGGTGGTGGTGCTGCTGCTGCTGCTCTTGCTGCTGCTGCTGCTGCTGATGATGATGATGATGTTACTGTAGCTGCTGCTGCTCCTGGTGCTGGTGGTGGTGGTGCTGCTGCTACTGCTGCTGCTGCTGCTGCTGGTGGTGGTAGTGCTGCTGCTGCTGNGAGAGAGAGACGAGAGAGAGAGAGAGAGAGAGAGAGAGAGAGAGAGAGAGAGAAAGAGAGAGAGAGAGGGTGAGGTACGTTCTAGAGCGAGAACGCACGTGCGTGCGTGCGTGCAGGCGTGGGACGTGCGAGCGTGCATGCAGACGTACTCGCGTACTCGCGTACGTGCGTGCGTTCGTGCGTGCGTACAGGCGTACTTGCGTACGTGCGTGCGCACGTACGTACGTACGTGCGTGCGTTCGTGCGTGCGTACAGGCGTACTTGCGTACGTGCGTGCGT
>NW_014586014.1:0-856 GCF_000485595.1 Priapulus caudatus
AGATAATTTATCGCGTGACCAGAGTGCCTGCTCTGATAGTTCTGGCGTGGAAAACTCTCGCGCTGCCATTTGCATTGCTCTAAAACCAACAGTGCAACCAAACCACGAATCACCTTTGTGAAACCTTTTTAGGTCGCCATAATCAAAGTGGGTCACTTTAGCGTCAACCATAATGCTGACCGTTGTGTCTTCGACTGAGCAATGAGTGTTTGCGCTGGTGTTCATATTTATTAGCAAATACGTGGCAATTGTTCACCAACCAGCATATCGACGATACGTGAACCGCCGAAGCTGGTTTGTAATACCACACGGCCTGCGGGTTCGGCGGCTACTTTGCCTACGATTGCGCTGTCTTTTCCTGACGGATGTTGTTGCATCACTCTAAGTAAACTTTCAGCCTGATCTGCTGGCACAATAGTAACTAACTTGCCCTCATTGGCCAGATACAATGGATCTAGGCCGAGAATTTCACACATGCCGCGTACCTCGCGGCGAATCGGTAATGCTGTTTCATCCAGTGTGATGCCCACATTGCTTGATTCGGCAAATTCATTTAATACTGTTGCGATTCCGCCACGAGTAGCATCTCGCATACAGTGGATATCGGGGCAGCTTTGTAACATAACTTCGACCAGTCCATTCAGTGCCTGGCAGTCAGTTTCGATGGTGTTTTCCAGTTCCATTTCGCCGCGTGCGTCGACAATAGCTGCGCCATGATCGCCAACATAACCATTGATAATGACGATATCGCCAGCTTGTGCGCGATTGGCGGTAATGTTCACGCCTTCAGGGATAACGCCAATACCAGCCGTGTTGATAAAAAGTTTATCGGCGGCACCTCTGTGAACCACTTTAG
>NW_014586014.1:1856-3155 GCF_000485595.1 Priapulus caudatus
GAACCACTTTAGTATCGCCGGTAACAATAGCCACGCCTGCGGCATCAGCGGTGGCTTTCATTGAAGCGACAATGCGCTGTAGATCTTTTACCAGGAAGCCTTCTTCAATAATCATTCCACAAGTCAGGTACAGGGGTTTTGCACCACCGACGGCAAGGTCATTGACTGTGCCGGTTACGGCTAATTTACCAATGTCACCACCGGGGAAAAATAATGGGTCAACGACATAGGAATCGGTGGTCATCGCGAGACGATCACCCTTTGCTGTAAGGCTGGTTAAATCGAAACGTGCCTGATCTTCCAGTTGCGAAAGATATTCATTGTTAAAACCGCCAACAAAAACATCTTCAATTAAATCGCGCATTGCCTTGCCGCCACTGCCGTGTGCCAGGGTGATAGTGTCTGCACGTAACTTGCGTTTAGGTAGTGCTGTGCTCATGCGGCCGACTCCTGAGGGTTATTGTTTTCTTTTTGTTGACGTTTGGCTAACAGTTCTGGCAGATTGCCAAAATTATAATAAGCAGCGCAAGCGCCTTCTGTTGAAACCATTAATGCACCCATGGGTGTTTCTGGGGTACAGGCTGCGCCAAAAACTTTGCACTCCCATGGTCGAATAACACCTTTAAGCACTTCGCCGCACTGGCAAGATTTAGGGTCTGCAATTTTAATATTGGCTACGGTAAATTTCCGCTCGGCATCAAATTGAGCGTATTCTTCGCGCATTTTTACTCCGGAGTGGTCGATTGAACCAAGGCCGCGCCATTCAAAAAATTCACGCAACTCAAATACTCGGCTGATGGCGTCGAGTCCGGGTGGGTTGCCATCGGCAGGCGCTATGCGTGCATACTGGTTCTCAACTAAACAACGATTCTCGGCGAGCTGTTTTAATACCATCCAGATTGATTGCAGAATATCTAATGGTTCGAAGCCAGAAACCACAATCGGTTTGTTATAGGTCTTGGCGATAAACTCAAAAGGTTTTTCGCCAACAACCATGCTGACATGGCCGGGTGCAAGGAAACCATCAATTTGCATGTCTGGAGAATCAAGGATGGCTTTAATTGTGGGTACGGTGGTAATGTGATTGCAAAATAATGCGAAGTTTTTTATGCCTTCGCTTTCAGCCTGTAACACGGTTAATGCGGTGCTTGGCATGGTTGTCTCAAAGCCCAGTGCGAAGAAGATCACCTGTCGCTCAGGGTTCTTTCGCGCTAGCTCTAAAGCATCGAGAGGTGAGTACACCATGCGTATGTCAGCACCATCGGCTTTCGCCTGTAACATGCTTTTTTTAGAACCAGG
>NW_014586015.1:0-3154 GCF_000485595.1 Priapulus caudatus
GGCACGGATGACGACGACGACGACGTCGATGCGACGGACGACGACGATGACGCCGACGACGTCGATTACGCGACCGACGACGATGACGCCGACGACGTCGTGATGCCGACGACGCGGATGACGTGCGACGGCTTTGACGATGAGATGACGATCGACGATGATCACCCATCGTTTTATCTCGATATTCGTGGTTTTGGTTTCCATCACAACCGGCGGTTTTAGTTCCGGGGTTCGAGTTTCGCGGTGAATCTGTCTGGCGTGCGCGTTCGCCCGTCAGCGGTCCCTAGCTGAGAGGTTGTGTGTTGTGGTGGTGTTGCCGCTATCCGTGTAGCATACGGGCTGTGCGGTTTTCGGCTGATGTATCCGACCTTTGTGTGTGTGCGTGCTGTTGGTGTGTGTGTGGTGTGTGTGTGTGTGTGTGTGTGGTGTGTGTGTGTGTGGTGTTTGCGGTGTGGGCTGTTGGTGTGGTGTGTGTGTGTCCGGTGGGTGTGGTGCGTGCGTGTGGCGCGTATGTATGTGCAGGGACATGTGTATGTGGTATGTGTGTATGTATGTGTACATGTGTGCGCGCCGCGTGTGTGTTTTATTTTTTTTTTTTTTTTGCGTGTGTATGTATTGTGCTATCGTGTATGCGTGCGTGTGTGTGTGCCTGTGTGTATGCGCGCGGCACGGTGTGTGTGTTGATGTGTGTATGTAGGTGTTATGCGGATGTGTGTGCGCGCGGGCTGTGTGTATGTGTATGTAGCGTATGCCTAGGTGTGCTGCGCGCGGTTGTGTGGTGTGTATGTGTATGTGTGTGCGTGCGTGTGTGTGCATATGTGTGCGCGTATGTGTATGTATGTGTGTGCGCGCGTGTGTGTGCGCGCGTGTGTGTGTGGGGTGGGGGGGGGCACCCCGCGCACGACAAAACGCGCGCGATATCGCGCGTTGATCGTGTTTTGGCTTCGCTGCGGTCTTGCTTACGCGCTCGCGCTCGATCAATGAACGCCGATGTAACGTATACGCATGTACGCACGCACGTACGCACACACTCACGCACGCTCGCTCGCTCGCTCGCACGCACGCACGCACGCACGCTCGCACGCACGCACGCACAAGACGTAAACCTCGTCGAATTGATTGCATCACGCACGCACACGCAAACACTCGTCATTACGTACGAGTGATGCACGCGGGCACACACACCTATACGGGAAAGGAGAGGGGCGGGAAGGACAGGGAGGGGGACGTGAAGGACAGGGCGGAATGGACAGGAGGGGGCGTGGAGGACAGGGAGAGGGGCGTGAGGCAGGGATGGGACGTGTAAGGACAGGAGGGGGTGTGGCGTGGCAGACAGGGAGCCGGGGGTGGCCCGTCTGAGACAGCGAGGCGGCGACGCTGAAGGACAAGGATGGGCGACTGAACGGACAGGGGGGGGACGTGAGAGCAGGAGGGGGGGCGTGGAGGACAGGGGTTGGCCGACAGCTATTCCACATACTGGCGATGCGCCGAGCGAGCGAGCTCACTATGGTCCACTGTATTCCACATAGTTCCATCTCTTGCTACCTATTCCACATAGTTGCACGCTATTCCATAGGTTCCATCGCTATTCCACCATAGCTTCCATCTCCACATAGTTTCACCTCTTCTACCTATTCCACATAGTTCCATCTATTCCCAAATTTATACCCCACACGTTCAAGAGCCACCTACATACTACACGCCCCACATACCTACGTACTACATACTATATACTACATACCTACATACTACATACTACATACTACATACTACATACCTACGTACTGCATACTACATACTACATACTACACCTACATACCTACGCACTACATACTACATACCTACGTAGTACATACCTACATACTACACCTACATACCTACGTACTACACCTACATACCTACGTACTGCATACTACATACTACACCTACATACCTACGTACTACACCTACATACCTACGTACTGCATACTACATACTACACCTACATACCTACGCACTACATACTACATACCTACGTAGTACATACCTACATACTACACCTACATACCTACGCACTACATACTACATACCTACGTAGTACATACCTACATACTACACCTACATACCTACGTACTACACCTACATACCTACGTACTACACCTACATACCTACGTACTGCATACTACATACTACACCTACATACCTACGTAGTACACCTACATACCTACGTACTACATACTACATACTACACCTACATACCTACGTACTACACCTACATACCTACGTACTGCATACTACATACTACACCTACATACCTACGTACTACACCTACATACCTACGTACTACACCTACATACCTACGTACTGCATACTACATACTACACCTACATACCTACGTACTACATACCTACGTACTGCATACTACATACTACACCTACATACCTACGTACTACACCTACATACCTACGTACTACATACTACATACTACACCTACATACCTACGTACTACATACTACATACTACACCTACATACCTACGTACTGCATACTACATACTACACGCCTTACATACCTACGTAGTACATACTACATACTACATACCTACGTACTACATACTACATACTACACCTACATACCTACGTACTACATACTACATACCTACGTACTACATACTACATACCTACGTACTACATACTACATACCTACGTACTACATATACTACATACTACATACCTACGTACTACATACTACATACTACATACCTACGTACTACACACTACACACTTCACCTATACATACTATACGGACGATGGCCTCTGCCGTTCACCCGGTCGTATAATCACGATATCGAGTTTGTCCCGTTAGCGGGGCGGCTCTGGGTTTCGTGTTCGTGCTGGAGTCGCGATGGAGTCTCGAAGGATGCGGAGGGGACGCTGATAGGAGCGTAATTAGGGTGAGCAGGACAAAGCCGCGGCGGCAAGTGAATTAGGGAGCGACTGAAAGCCGTGTCGTCTTACGGAGCGAGCCGCGCAGTAACCTAGTTATAAGTGACACATAGAAATACGCCGGTCTGCCTCGCGTACTCTACCCAGTCTCTCGGTCTCACTCACTCTGTACGTATGTGCCTCTGTATCTCTCTTTCTCTCTCTATCTCTCTCTCTCTCTCTCTCTCTCTC
>NW_014586016.1:0-565 GCF_000485595.1 Priapulus caudatus
TTAGCCAGAACCACCTCCCAGACGTGCTCATTCTGAATATATCTTTAGTTTTCCTCTAGGCTGCGGCTTTCTCTAGTTATGTGAGTACGGACTAATTCGGCTGAACAACTTTATATATATATAGATACAAGCAGTAAAATATTAAGTAATGCATCGTGGACACACGCTGACGTCAATTACCTAATTACACACGGCCAAATGCTGATGCTTGGGCCGATCCCATTTTCTCTGATTGCCTGACCACTCTATCCCAAAGGCAACCTTACTACCCCGCGAATAATATTCGCTATATGACGTATTTCCACCCAATAATGTATAGCGCTTACGTCATACGCAACAGATATATGTATGTTATTGATTCATTCCTGCTCTTGTGGGAAAGCTAAGAATAGCCGAACAGGGTGGAACGCGGTGCGTGCGTGCTTGTGCGTGCGTGCGTGTGGGTGAGAGGGCTGGTGGGTGTGCGTGCTAGCCGGTATGCGTCAGTCTACATGCATGGCTGCGTACATACACTATAGGCCCCTATATATATATATATATATATATATATATATATATATATATA
>NW_014586016.1:2185-3154 GCF_000485595.1 Priapulus caudatus
GAGAGAGAGAGAGAGAGAGAGAGGAGTGGAGGGAGAGAGAGGCGGAAAGAGGAGGGAGAGAAAGGGGGAGGCGGCAAAGCTTTCGGCTCACGGCTTTAAAATACACGCGAAGCGTGCGTGCGTGCGTGTGTCCGTCTGTTTGTCTGTGTGTCTGCGCGCGTGTGGATATTGGGTAATGATAAATATTGATTCTTTTCTTGTGAAATTAGCACTGAAACGATAAGCTTCGGATCATTCCTGGCCATCGGAGAAAAATCGATGGCTGGCGAGGGAGATGTGCGTGCGTGCGTGCGTGCGTGCATGCGTGCGTACGTGTGCGTGTGTGCATGCTAACGCAGACCGTGCTGCAGTGAAAAATATCGTATTTTTTTCTAGATCTGGAGATAAAAAGAACACACTTCCCAAGAACACACAGACGGTAATCTACGCTCTAGCTGGATATCACTCCAAACCCCTCACCCACCTTCCAAATCTCTCACCCGCTATTCCCATCCCCCACGCCCACCCCTCCTCCACCATCCACACCCCTTCCCCACTATCCACGATCCCACATGACGAGCATTAGCGCCACGCTAACCTCTAACCGATTGTGGCAGCGCATCAAATTTTCAAACTAACCAATCACACAAAAAAATTCCTCGTGACGTCACGCACTTCCAACTTTGTACGACGTAAATTATTTATTATCGCGAGACACGAATATACAGCCGGCGACGGCAGCGCCAATCAATACAGGCGGCAGACGCGTGACGTAGAGAAGCAGCCGATCAGCCTGGGTGCAGAAGCAGAAGATGCTGCTACCTCTGCTGCCATCCCGTCGGTGTGACGTCATCGCGGCGAGCAGATATAGAAATCCGTTACAATATGTATATAGCAAGAGAGAGAGAGAGAGAGAGAGAGAGAGAGAGAGAGAGAGAGAGAGAGAGAGAGAGAGAGAGAGAGAGAGAGAGAGAGAGAGAGAGAGAGAGA
>NW_014586017.1:0-3153 GCF_000485595.1 Priapulus caudatus
GAGAGAGAGAGAGAGACAACGAGGACATGCGACTACCACAATTTAGTATAGTGGGTCAACACATCAATCGACTTCAATACATTTTCATCAACAAGCCGCAATGTCGTTATGATGGGCGCGCGAGCTGGCCTAGTCTGTGCCCGGCACCGATGACATTGCTTCGGCAGCGTGTCGGCACACGGCGACGGTGACAGTCTAAGATTTCCGAGTCAACCGATCATGATCAAGCATGCGGGGGCTTTTAATTAGTGTTTGTATCATTACTGCTTAATTAAACTGTGAGGTATTATACACATTTGATGCTCATTCTCTCTGCCTCGTTCATCTACGGGTGAACACCCCTGTGCATGTCCCTGCGGCTGAGCCCACGCATGTCTGGAGGCTGACTTTCAACTACTTGCGGGTGTCAGTCTAACTAGCAAGCAAACGCTTTCGCTACTACTGTCCCAGTCCAGCTACCAAGCACACCCTCCACCACTACTGTTAGTGTAGCTAGCAAGCACACCCCTCCACCACTACTGTTAGTGTAGCTAGCAAGCACACCTCTCCATCACTACTGTTAGTGTAGCAAGGAAGCACACCCCTCCACTCCACGTACTGGCTCAGTGTGAGCTAGCAAGCACGACCAAGCCTAACGAGCCACTGACTGTTAGTCGTAGCAAGGAAGCACAGGCCCTGCCACCATCTATGCCAGTGTATAATGGAAGCACATCCCTCCACCACACTAACTGTTAGTGTAGCAAGCAAGCAACCCCTCCACCGACTACTCTCAGTGTAGCTAAGCAAGCACACACACGTCCAACCACACTGGGTCAGTGTAGCAAGGAAGCAGCAGAAAAACACCTCCACCACTACTGTTAGTGTAGCCAGCAAGCACATACGCCCTCCACCACTCAACTGTCAGTGTAGCCTAAGCAGACACACTCCACCACTACTGTCAGTGTAAGGCTAGCAAGCACACCCACTCACCAGTCACTACACTGTGACAGTGTAGTAGCAACACACACCCGGTGCCACCAACTAACTGTCCAGTGTAGCTAGCAAGGCAGCACACACTCCGACCACTATGTCAGTGAGTAGGCAGCAAGGCACACCCCCTCCATCACTACTGTAACAGTTAGTCTCAACATATAGATGTGGTGAGTTACAGCAGTATTGGAGGGGGGAAATACAGGACCAACTCCACTTTCACCGCACTCGATCGCCAGGCACTGCTCCGCCGCGAGAGAGTAGTGTATTTTCTTTAACTAAATGTTTAAAACCAAGTAAACAATCGTCGCGAGAGAGAGAGAGCGGTCTCCCTATATCAAGGCGCCTGTACAGTCTGGTGTACAAATGCATTGGTATGAGGGTGGCGTGGCACAGATTTGACGTGTGAGTGTCACAACAGCAACCGCAGATGTCGCAGCCCTATCTGGGTTGAGTCAATGTACATACATAATTATTTGAGTAAATAGAGGTACAAATTGACAATTGCATTTGACGTGAGGCAATCTTCATTCCGCATAAAGCGGCTGTGATTGGCACTAGCCCTCGTGCAGCCCCTAGTTGATATACCCGTATGCCCAATAAGCAGATTCAGAAATACTTACGCAGGTAATATCCCCCCAACAGGTAAACCCACAGGTAGAAACGCGCAGGTAGAGCCCCCAGGTAAAACCACCAGCAGGTAAACCGCACAGGTAAACGCACGCGCCGTAGTTTTCGGCTTCTACGGCGACTTGCTTTGCACGTGCAATCAAACCCCGACAGCTGGGATGAGAGCCCGGAATGCAGACGTCTCGGTAGCAAATCGGCTCTATTGGTCGGACCGATGTTCATTATCCGCGAAGTGTCACTCACCCTCTAGAAATGACTGAATCACGTATGATTCGGTATCTCTGAAAGCAAATTCCAAGACCACGGTGTGCCAAGCACCGAAGTGGTTGATTTGTGCAACAGGCGATACACGCGACGCCACTCAGCCCCTGTCTCAAAAAAAAAAAAGCCACCATCAGTCGCTCAATGACCAGTCTCAAAAAAATGCCATACAAATTGCACAAAGACAAGCCAAACCACCCCTGCAACACGACCATACTCACCACCCGTCGCTCCCTCGCGCTGCGACCAGTCTACACAACCACGCCCCGACAATCATCCACAACCACCACCAACAATCTCCTAAGGCAATCATTATTATGGCGATGTGCACTGCCTTTAAAATATAATCTACCTGGCTTACCTTGCCAAAGCCCCAAGAATATCTATGTGTCCTAATAACATCGTAGGCTCTGTCTTATAAAATACGTACCTGGGCACAATTGCGCCACACCAGGTACAACAATATTATTACACCGCTACGACATGACCATGGCCTGTCGTTATAATAATTAATCCGAAAACACCATATAACACCAACACAACCACCTACACATGGACATTCATCCACTTTGGCCTTACACCAACACCCTCACCACTCACCACCAGCGGCGCAACCACACACCATCATACTCCATCCCCCACCACACTTATACCCACCCACCACACGCCCCAGGACCATCATCCCAGACCAAGTTATATTATTATACTCACACCCTACCACCAATCATCCACCAACAGCATACGGACCGCCGCCCACGCACCGGACCAACCACCAATGCACGGCTTACGTCACGCCCTGTCGTAATAAAATAACTACTACACGCACCTCTAACTACCTGTAGGCAACCTCACGGAGACGACAATTCCCGCCAATCTCAATCACCGACCGCCACCACCCACATAAGACTGACTACTTCATATTAACACCACCACCATAAAACCAGACACCAACACAACCCCAATCAATCCACACCAGCAATATAGGGGCTATCTTATCGCTTCATATAATATAATTTATTTAAGCCGAGATGGTTACAGTACCCAGGAGAGTCGAACCGACACATCAAGTCCTCATAATCACAGCTGGCTGCCCAACTGCATTTGCAGTTGTTTGCCCTCCCGGCCGACTCTAAAATCAATAGCTTAGTTATAAATAATGAAAACACGAGGCCCAAATCACAGCGCCCGGATGCCCGCAGTGTTGGAAGTGAATAGGTGGGCTCCAATATATCATAAAGCATTATGCTTTTGCTTTTCTTATAGTTATATAAGTATCTATGGCAGCGCAATCTA
>NW_014586018.1:0-3153 GCF_000485595.1 Priapulus caudatus
CTAATTTCAACAAATAGTCATAGTGCTTTCCCAGAACACAGTAATCGCATAAGCACTATCTCTCAACTAAACACTGATAATGCGACAACCATTGTTAACACAACGATTACGACCACCAACCCGTTCAAACAACTTTAGCTATACACAAACATTTAATACCGTTCTTGTTTTACAACAAGGCGAATGGAAAATTGACGTTAACCAATCCACTATTCCACCTTCACCTAATGCCAAAGAAGAAGAACTACAAAAACTAGCAGAAGACCTTTCACAATCAATGCAAGAAAATATCGACACCATCGATGAAACAGTGAGCGAAGGCATGCAACTATTAAACGAAGCCCTACGTGAAGGCTCAAAAGAAATGGGCGACTCTCTATTACACCTAATGAACGAACTTAATAAGTCCATGCAAGACTCTATAGGTAAAATGAAAGAACGTAAACAGACAACGCCCAAGCAAACACCGCAAGAAAATAACAATCAGCCAGACCCTAAACAAGGCGAAGGAATGATTTAAGGGCACCTCTATTAATTGCTTGATGCACTTCTTTTTCAAAATAAACAGTCGGTCTTTTTGATAACCCACTCATGATAACCCTGCCTCGCTGACACAAGCGTAACGCTATAACCCTCATATAGGGGGCGTTGTTATCAGAGATCGTCTTACGGGCTTCACGATATTTTTGATGCAGAAGTAGTCTGTTAAAATAATAATTTAATTTAGGTGTTCTATTCTGGGCTAATTGTCTGTGAGCGCGAGCATTTGTTCGAGTAGCTGCCACCAAATAGTCTGGGGCTTCATGATTTTTGCCAGCTGAGGCAGCGATTTCAAACTGCTTATTTCTCGTCAACGGCATTTATGATAGACAGGCCTTTTACTGTTTATCAGGTCGGGCCCTGATGGGCACCGTACAAACTGCGTAATGTAACCTCGGCATCGTCCTTAGGATGGCGGCTTTAATCTTTCACCAATTAGGCGCACCTGGCGAGACTCGTTTTTGTTAAATGTTCGCGTTGTTTTTTTATTAAGGCGCTCAGAGTCTCCTCTCAGATTTATTAGTCAAGTGGCAAGGATAAACCCGATAACCGTTATCAGTTGTCTTGTCAACCCCCGCCCCCCCTCAAATAACCAAAAGGCGCGCTCAAGCAAATCTCTTTTTAGCAGGGGCCTGCCCGCACGGCGTATCATGGTCAGTGCTCATCCCGTTCTGCTGCCATTTCAAGCCGGCAAATCTTGATGTGTATAATTTTTTTTGGCAAAGCGCATTTAACTATGCACATGGGGCGTGCGCAGTTGATTTTAGCCCGTGGTATTTGTGTATTTATGGAATCAGGCCCTCGTCAGTTTGAGCTGTGAGTAATCGGCGGTCATTCTTTATCAGGTATTCGAATACGCACTGCCTTGTCTTTTTTAGGGCAGAAACCTCATCCATTAAGGAGCCACATGACACTTTCCCTAAGTGTTTAGCACACAACATCGTAATACCCCCACACACGCCCGAAAATGCTTGCATTTTGTTGGCTCAAAGCAGGTATAGCAAAAGGGCCGCAAGTTGATCAAAAAAAAGAAACGCTTGCTAAGGCGCCTTATGACTCGTTTTTAAGAAAAGTAAAAACAACGTTCTCCGCTTTGAGATTATGACAATTTGACTATTATCGCGACTCACATATTCATGTGGAGGCAGGCCTTTTGTTTGACTGAGTTACGAAAGGGTGTTTATACTTCTATATCTTGAATCCACCGCTATTGGCATTGTCATCTACTTTTAGCCATCGCTCAATATAGTGGCAATGGATAGCTTCAGGTATCATATAAACCATGCTAAGCTACTAGGGCATCTGATACGGTTTGGCGAGTGATTGTACTAATCATAAGAGCGAAATACTTATTTCTGATCGCATTCATTTATATCGGGGCGGCGTAAGCGTATATGGTTCGGGTTCTATTGAGTTTTTTCCCCTGGGTAGCTTGCGCGATGAATCGCTGAAGCTAGCAGTCGAAGTTTCTTGCTGCTGGGCGTTTATATCTCGTGTATCGCGGTCGCAGTCGTTCATTACCTAACCTGTGTCACCCGAAGCCAAGTCATATATAAACTTGCGCCAAGCACGGAAGCTCGATGTGGCATTCGGGGGGGGGGGGGGGGGGGGGGGGGGGGGGGGGGGGGGGGGGGGGGGGGGCCTTGATTTATGTCAATTTTCGGCGTTGCGGGTGGCAGCTCATTCATCAGGGCATCGTGGCCTTTCTGCGCCGTCTTGGGTGAGGCAAAGGGCTGCGATGTTACGGCGAACCTTTTTGGTGGTCCAGTGAAGCAGTGAGTGTCGTCGACATTCTAAATGATTGGAAAGGCGAGCTGGCCTTCCAGGCCTGATATCGAATCGCCGGTCTGGGATGCGCGAGAGATCAGCGCAGGAGTTGCGGAACTGGCCTGAAGTAAGCAATGGGGCTTGAACTTGGGGTCGGCAGTGTTAGTATCCAACTTCAAGTAGTGCACACGTTCACGCTGGTGAACTCAAGTCTACTTTTGCGGGCGATGTTGGCCGATTGCAGTGCCATTGCTGACCTCTGTGATCGGGCCGAGATGAGCAGTACCTATTATCTTCTAGATTAGGCGTGACACACTAAGCTGCCGAATTTACACGTCGAAAACCTTGGGCAGTTAGCGCTGCGATCGGGCTGGGCATTCTTGTTCAATAAGCAAGATGACCGAAGGGCAGCTTATGTCAATATGCATGTCAAATTTTAATTTATGGCTCATAGTTGAATGAAAGCGACTTTCACGGCGCTTAAGGCTGAACGGCTGGAAAAGCAGGTGGCCGTCATAACAATACCGGGGCGCTGGCAAAACCCGCTTCATTGCACGGTCGGCGATTAATTTTGCCGTGTCTTGGCACGTATAACCGGGAGTCGTCGGAATCCGACTATCTTCCAACCGAGGTCAATATGTCAAGCAGCCCCGCCCGTACGCAACGCCGGCAGGATTTTTGCGAGATATCGCACGAAGGTACTGCGACTAGGCGTTGTAGGGCCGATCAAATATATTGAACTGGGCTGTTGCCGACTGGCAAGAGCGGCTTATTGAAACGGCGTATACGAGCCCAAGGCGAACATTACGGCTTTATTTTGATGCGCGTTTGCATTTCGCTCATCTG
>NW_014586019.1:2110-3151 GCF_000485595.1 Priapulus caudatus
TATATATATATATATATATATATACACATAGCTATGCGTGGAAAAGTCCTATCCTTGTCCGACATATTTATTTCGCAAGAAATGTTTTTGTCCATCGTGGTAGTGATATCTAGCGTGGAAGCCTTCGCTAGATATCTAGCGTGGAAGCCTTCGCTAGATATCTAGCGTGGAAGCCTTCGCTAGTTTGAGAACTCACATGCCAATCGCTACCTGCCCCCCCCCCCGCCACTAAGAAACACAAAGATGTCTAACAACATTAAAATTAAAATCCAACCATTTTCAATGTTGCTTTCTTATCCGTTATCTTCGCCTTATCATCACTATACTTCCCGTTTCACCTTTTTTCTCTCATCGTATTGTTAACCACCCAGAAAAGAAACGCTCCAGAAAAGCAGAGCCGGAGTCGCGTGCAGCCTGAAGCGTTGCGAGTGGCTGCCTTTGATGCTGCTCTCAAAGCATAATCTCATAACGATATATATTTTTAATCACTATGTTCATGATTGGCTAATTAGCAAACCACCTCGTTTTTCGCGCGCATGCGATAAAAATGGCATCTGTTTTCTTTTCTCGCAGGTTACTGCCATGGGATTCTACGGCAAGGAAAGGTACATGGCGGAGACGTGGAACCGTCTCGACTTCTTCATCGTGCTCGCCGGGTAGGTGGCGCTCCATGTCGCGCACGCGTATAGTATACACTGATCTATATACTATACTAACATTTATATACTAACAGTTAGTACATAGAGATAATTGAGACTGTAGTTAAGCTTGCTGCAGCCGTGATGCATTTTTTCGTGGGCGATACGGATAATATATACGATAATATATAATATAATAATATATAATTATACGATACGCGTAATATCTCACCATCGTCCCAATGACAAATAGCCATAGTTACCGGGTAGGTTAGGTGAGAGATAGAGATAGAGATATGGATATATAAAAGGGAGACCGAAAGATAAAACCAGGGAGAGACAGATGGAAATAGATAGGTAGATAGATAGATAGATAGATAGATAGATAGATAGATAGATAGAT
>NW_014586020.1:0-697 GCF_000485595.1 Priapulus caudatus
GACGGGCTGGACCGCAGTAATAGCAGCAGCTGATAACGGTCATACGGATACGGTCACAGCGTTATTAGGTGCGGGCGCTAACATAGAACACGCGGACGTGAAAGGCTGGACCGCAGTAATAGCAGCAGCTGATAACGGTCATACGGATACGGTCACAGCGTTATTAGGTGCGGGCGCTAACATAGAACACGCGGACGTGAATGGCTGGACCGCGTTGATGCATGCTGCCTGTCTCGTTCATACGGATATGGTCACAGCGTTATTAGGTGCGGGCGTTAACATAGACCACGCGGACGTGCATGGCAGGACGGCGTTGATGTTTGCTGCCCATTTCGGTCATACGGATACGGTCACAGCGTTATTAGGTGCGGGCGCTAACATAGAACACGCTCACGTGGATGGCTGGACCGCGTTGATGCATGCTGCCCGTCTCGGTCATACGGATACGGTCACAGCGTTATTAGGTGCGGGCGCTAACATAGAACACGCTCACGTGTGTGGCTGGACCGCGTTGATGCATGCTGCCCATCTCGGTCATACGGATACGGTCACAGCGTTATTAGGTGCGGGCGCTAACATAGAACACGCGGACGTGGATGGCTGGACCGCGTTGATGCATGCTGCCCGTCTCGGTCATACGGATACGGTCACAGCGTTATTAGGTGCGGGCGCTAACATAGAACACGCTCTCTTGGAT
>NW_014586020.1:2260-3150 GCF_000485595.1 Priapulus caudatus
GATGCATGCTGCCTGTCTCGGTCATACGGATACGGTCACAGCGTTATTAGGTGCGGGCGTTAACATAGAACACGCGAACGTGGATGGCTGGACCGCGTTGATGCATGCTGCCTGTCTTGGTCATACGGATACGGTCACAGCGTTATTAGGTGCGGGCGCTAACATAGAACACGCGAACGTGGATGGCCGGACCGCGTTGATGTTTGTTGCCCGTCTTGGTCATACGGATATGGTCACAGCGTTATTAGGTGCGGGCGCTAACATAGAACACGCGGACGTGAAAGGCTGGACCGCGTTGATGTTTGCTGCCTGTCTCGGTCATACGGATACGGTCACAGCGTTATTAGGTGTGGGCGCTAACATAGAACACGCGAACCTGAAAGGCTGGACTGCAGTATTAGTGGCATCTAATAACGGTCATACGGATACGGTCACAGCGTTATTAGGTGCGGGCGCTAACATAGAACACACTCACGTGGATGGCTGGACCGCGTTGATGCGTGCTGCCCTTCTCGGTCATACATCGTGTGTCATGAAGCTACTAGCAACAGGAGCGCGTGTGGCGAGTCGCAGTAACGATGGCAAGACGGTGTTGGCGTGGGCTGCCTACGGCGGTCACACAAGCATTGTGACGGAATTATTGAATAAAATAAGGGCGTGGCATCCTAAGGACGTGCAAACAGCGTACCAGGTGGCCGTAGATCACGCCCGTAAGGTCACCATCAACGACAGCTATAGAGAATCCGCCGGCGCTATACTGGCGCACCAATACTTTGTCAGTGAGCTGCCCGACCATTGTTATTGTGACACAGAACGTGAGATATCACGCTGTAATGTCAGTGGTGTGACGTCACTGTCTGATATATGGGAGACGCCAGGCTTGGGAAGAT
>NW_014586021.1:0-1287 GCF_000485595.1 Priapulus caudatus
CTTGCCGGCCCATGACGCGTCCCCGTACAGCCTCGCGGTGCATCCGGCTCTCACGACGACCGACGACGCCTGCCGACGAGTGCGCATGCGCAAGATACATCGCGTCATATATTCATATGGTCAGTCACATACACGCACGCACACGCACACGCACACGCACACGCACGCACACGCACACGCACACGCACACGCACACACACGCGCGCGCGCTCGCACACATTTTGTGGGTTGGATATTTGGTGGTTTTAGCGGTTTTATTTGCATAATAATTTCAAACACGGACCACAGATGACTAGTTCACGGTAGTCGTTATGTATGTATATATGCATTGTACAACATATACCTCATAAATGTATGTAATGCATAGATATGCCATACATACCATGTGCTTGTCATAGCGTTGAAATGAAATTATTATTCGTTTTATCACGACGGGATATTTAATTGACTACGTCACGAATTTTCTATGGTAAAATGTGTAAAAATTTTGTTGCCATTTTTTTACATTAAAAGTAAGAACTAATATCAAAAATAAGAAAAATAAGAAGAAATATAAGGGGACTAAACGTATCGTCAAATTCTTACCTGATGATAAGTTGTTTCTCAACTAGTTAAAAATCAAAAAAACCTGGACAATTTTATATTATGTTCTTGACATTAATTGCTTGCTAAGGGCTATGTATGAGTCACGAATGTATGTTCACATCGAACAATATAGTAAAACCGGAAGTAAAATGCAGCAATTTAACCATAAAAAGTGAACAGAATTACTTATATTTTGTGAAGTAGAAATTGTTTTTGTTTTTTTTATTTACGGTGACGTAATCACTTTAACGCGTATGTTCTTCGCTTGGTGTTATGTATGTTATCATAACTACACAATCCTTATCATAACCTAAGGAGTTTATATGCTCTCTGTGTTAAACTATTTGCGTACTAACTTCTTTTATACAATATGCGTTTTGTTATGATAGGTCTCTGTTTACCCTGTCGTTCCAATTAAATTATTATACATGTGATGTATGGGATTCTTACACGTATGGATATGACGGTAGTCCTTTGATTAACTTATTGTTCAATTAAATTATTTAAAAATAAAAATGAAAAAAGGTTTTTGTAAAATTGTTAAATAATGTTATCAGGGGTGAATAAAAAGTGCTTGTCCGTATCACATCCCGCTATCGCCCAACCGAATGCGACTGCGGGGAGGACCAGACTATGGGACATCTCCTGAAATGCCCCTTATTACCACAGCCCTTTAGCCCTGGAGACCTTGAGGCTTTTAAC
>NW_014586021.1:2411-3150 GCF_000485595.1 Priapulus caudatus
GTGCGTGTGCATATGCGTGTGCACGTTTGCGTATGGGCGTGCGTGCGTGCGTGCGTGCGTGCGTGCGTGGGCTTGTTCGCGCGTGCGTGCGCGTGTTCCTGCGTGCGTGTGGGTGCGTGCGTGTGTGTAGGAGCATGAAGAAAAGGCAGAGAGAAATAAGATAAAAAGAGAGCGAGAGTGAGAGAGGGGTGGAGAACGACAAATATGCCAACCCGTCATGTACTTGTAGCCCTCAAGTACGCACGTCAGTGCGGGCATATTCTCTAGACCTTTAGCAATGCCCTGCATATAGCGAGCAATACATTTATAATGGATAGATGTATGGCGGGAGAACTACCACCTGCACAGCCGCTCGCACGTCGAAAGATTACACCGCTATAATGATGGATTGATCATTGAATAGCAAATAAATTGAGCGAAGGAATTTCACTGTCATATCAGATATGGTAACTATATGTATATTTTTTCTATATCTATCTATCTGAGCGTGTTTGCGTACGAGAGCGTGCGCACGTGTGTGCGCGTGTGTGCGCGTGCGCGAGCGTGTGTGTGCGTGTGCATTATATACATATATATATCAGGAGTTAATAAAGACAAATACGTGTCAAACTCCTTTGTCTTTATTATCTCCTGATATATATATATATATAATATACATTTATATAAACACACACACACACACACACACACACACACACACACACACACACACACACACACACACACACACACACACACA
>NW_014586022.1:0-3150 GCF_000485595.1 Priapulus caudatus
TGTTGTTATATTATTTTCTAATTGCTGTTTTATATAGTCATTAGCATCACAGTTTAGTATTTCGAAACCTTGCTCTAGGATAGGTTGAAAGTTTTCGGTAAGAGCTGCTCTCTCAACAGCATTTTCAATCAGCGTGAAGATAATAGGCGAGCGTTCTAATAACGTAATCGGGCAGCCGAGTGTGGCAAGTACAAAAGCGTCGCCGGCTAAGCCTGCCGTGGTATCTAGAATCTTTGGCGTAATACCTGATTTTAGTCCCATGGCTTTTGAGATAGCCTGGCCGCGACCACCACCAAACTGTTGTCGATGAGCAAGTTGTCCGTGAACAAAATCAATTGAAATAGAGGTGTTTAATTCAGTGTCAAATAATTCAATAAGGTCGTCATGAAATAAAAGCTGCAAATTGAATTGACTGTTTTTTTTCGTCAATAATGGTAAATCGTTTAATTGAGAAAAATCTTTTGCTTGTTGCTGGCGAATATTTGAAAAACAAATAACAGCGATAGATGATTGTGAGAAAATAACGATTTACCTGCACCAGTATAGTACCGTACCGAATTAAAATATTCCTGTTTATGATAATCTGACTTTATGAGTAAATATATTTATATTTTCCTGTAAATGTAACAGCGGAAGTCTTATTATAAAAACGGACTATTTCAGTCACTCATCT
Source organism: Priapulus caudatus (assembly GCF_000485595.1). Taxonomy (NCBI): domain Eukaryota; kingdom Metazoa; phylum Priapulida; class Priapulimorpha; order Priapulimorphida; family Priapulidae; genus Priapulus; species Priapulus caudatus. Next base: position 674 of record NW_014586022.1, read on the forward strand.
GGATAGCCCAGCATACCACCGCCCCGCTCTCCTCTCCCCGCCCCCACCCGTTGAAAAAATATTGTTACTGGCACGGACGCCCCTTAAGCATAGTGAAGAAGCCTATTCGCTTAATTAGCAACTATCCAGGGAGTATGCCTACTCCACCGGTCAGGTTTGATCCGCCCATCATGCAGTGATTATTCGCGGATAAAACCTGCGCTACGAATTACCGCCGAAATGTTAACCATAAAAATGGTCTTTGCTGTCGGAAGTGGTTTATTTTAATCCAAACTTCTCTACGCCCGTAAGCGAAGCAATTCGTCGTTTGAAGGCGGCAGTTCAAATAGCTATGATACTGCGCGCCAAACCATTATTTCTTCATACAACGCGATTGCTACATTGTAAGATTTTATTTTCTATTTTGAAAAGCTGCCGTCATGATTTAAATGATGTGATTGCTCATTGTTTTACTGGTACTATCGGGGAAGTAAACGATTACCTGTTATTGGATATGTATGTTGGTATCACTGGCTGGATTTGTGATGAGCGGCGCGGGCAATCGTTACAAGCGGCAGTAAAACATATCCCGCTTGATAGAATTATGTTGGAGACGGATGCGCCTTATTTATTGCCGCGTGATTTATCAGAAAAACCAACTGAAAAAAATAGAAATGAGCCGTGCTATCTTCCTCACATAGCGAGTGCGGTTGCCAGCAATATGAGTGTGGAAGAAAATGTACTTATCACTGCTGCCTATGAAAATAGCTGTAAGGTTTTTAGCACTTAATAGAGGTGCCCATATGTTAGTTAAACTAGGAAAGTAAAGAGCACAATTTTGAAGCAATCGTTGAAACACTTATTTCATTCATTATTTGGTAGTCTGCGAGACCTGTTGCCTATAGTGCTGGTGATTGCTTTCTTTCACTGCCGATTCTTTCTTTCACTTATTTGTTTAATCAGAACCCAGATAATTTAATTCAAATTATTCGTTTCTCGCCCTCTTGTCTGTGTTGGCGTCTATACCGTCTTTATTTTTGGTTTGGAGCCTAAGCGACTGTTTCCTATTGGCAATCAAGGCCGCATGCCTTTGCTACTAAAGGTAGTGTTTTGCCCCCGCGCGCTTGCTCACCCCCCTCTTCTTTCTCCCCGTCCTCCCCTTCTAGCCCTTTGACTACTATTGCCCCAAACCTGCGCTAATTCTTTGCGGCAAGAACCTCTGAATCGCCCCACAAGCAGATTTAATTGAAAATGCTGGCACTATGAAAGCTTTATCAATGGTTTGCTTATACGTGCGTTTTCTTTGGTATTCAATTACTTTTAGGTGTTCCTTTATGCGCTATTACATCAAACTGCAGATTCATTAAGATAATGATCGGTTACTTAGGTTATTGTAATGACACATTGCCCCTGATGAAACCCTCCTCCGTACCTCAGCTTATCATTCCTCCCCGGGTCTCCTCCCCCCGTGTGACTACCTCGACAATTACGATACTCTTGGGCTAACGCTTGCCCGCCCATTCCCCTCTCGCCTCTCGTCAACTTCAGTGACACCCCACACCCTCATGCACCCCTCGATCCTCTCTCGCCTTTACACTTTCCCCCGCCTCTCCGCCTCCTTCCTCACCTCTCCGCACTCGCTTTCTTTGCGCTCACCTTGCCCTCTCATGCGTCGCCCCCGCCCCCCCCCCATCCGCACCTCGTATTTAAGCATGCTCTTAACGTATTTCCCCGCATTACTTCTACTTTTCTTCCTACTATTCTTATCCTAATCGCCTCATTATTAGTTTGTCGCTTTCATTTCTTAATCCGTAAGGTATAATCAAACTTAAAAAGTTTGATGGTAGCCTTTAGCCTTTTGATTATTACCTTTTTCTGTTGGTTATGAAGAACTTTATTACCCCGTTGGCTCGTCCCGGGCCTCCGCCGCCGCTATATATGCCTGCCCACAATTAACTAATCCAGAGTTTTTGCAGGCGTGCGTTTACGTGTTGGTGAGTTACCAATCCGATAGATTACTCCCCACCCCCTCCGCCCCCCGTATTTAGTATCCCATGCTCCCTTGCTCTCCTGCCGTTCAGCCCGATCTGGAACGACAATTGCAAGGGCCTTGCTTTAATTGCTGTAGCAATGCGCGATAGGGGTGTTTGGTTTACGCGCAGCAGTGGCTATTGGTGTGGCAGTCGGTTTGGCTTTGGGTTCTTATCGTATTGTTGTTGGTGTGCCAATGCATTATTTTATTATTACAGGTTATGTCATCGTGGTTGTGCAAACATTTTTCTCACCAAAATTAATTGTGCCGCTTGCTTATGATTCTGGTGGTGTAACTACATCGACGGTTACTGTGCCGCTAGTTGCCGCTTTAGGTTTGGGTTTGGCAGAAACAGTGCCTGGTCGCAGCCCGTTAATTGACGGTTTTGGTTTGATTGCGTTTGCGAGCTTATGTCCAATAATTTCTGTAATGGCTTACGCGCAACTTTCTGAATTGAAAAACAAAC
>NW_014586023.1:0-871 GCF_000485595.1 Priapulus caudatus
GGGGGGAGGAGAGGGGGGGGAGACACTCATATGGGCAGCACGTGCGTGTGGAATGTGTGGTGTGTGTATCCCGCGGTCGGCATGTGCAGGCGGACGGACGGACGGCGGACGGGCGCGGTGCCCACGGGGTGAGGGTAGAGTGAGGGGTGAAGGTGGAGTGGGGGCGGTGGGAGAGATGGTGGGGTGAGGGGTATAGGGTGAAGGTGGGAGGGTGCGGTGGGGAAGGATGGTGGGGTGGGGGTATAGGGTGAGGGTGGAGGGTGCGGTGGGGAGGGATAGTGGGGTGGTGGGTATAGGGTGGAGAGTGGGGGCAGTGGGGTGAGGGTAGAGTGGGGGGTATAGGGTGGGGTGGGAGGATGTTGTGGGGTGCGACGGTTGTGCGGGGTGCGTTGGGGTGGGAAGGAGTAGGGTGGAACAGAGTGGGGTGAGATGCGATTGGGTGGGTGGGGCGAGCTAGAAAGGAGAGAGAGCGGGAGAGAGAAAGAGAGAGACAGAGCGCACGCGAGAGAAAGAGATGAANACGACGACGACGAACGACGACGACGACGTCTCTCTCTCTCTCTCTCTCTCTCTCTCTCTCTCTCTCTCTCTCTCTCTCTGCGTCTCTCTCTCTCTCTCTTTCTCGTTTTTTGCCGGACGCGTGTGTCAATCAGTGAGGACGATGCAATTTTTCTCAACACTACACGAAGCAGCTGGCACCGTAAAACAAGCCGCTCGAATCTCTCTCTGCTGCTACCGCCGCTACCGCTGCGTACGCTGCTACTGCTACGGACGCTGCTACTGCTCCTAGTGCGTGAGCGAGCGTGTGTGTGTGTAAACCAACCTCGCTCGCGTTCAATACACAGACTGCGGTGGCACGCGCTCGCCGGAG
>NW_014586023.1:2246-3149 GCF_000485595.1 Priapulus caudatus
AGAGAGAGAGAGAAAGAGAGAGAGAGCGATGGAGACAGAAATAGAGAGAGAGAGAGAGAGAGAGAGAGAGAGCGAGAGAGAGAGCGAGAGCGAAAGAGAGAAAGAGGGGGGAGAGGGAGAGAACAGAATGATGGAACATAGATGAAACAGAGAGGGATTAGTAGAGATAGAAAGAGTGGTGTACCCGTCATTCCCGGATCCACCCCACCCTACACCACCGCTACCCCAGCCTCCCCACACCACCACCCCCCCGAGAGTAATAGTTGACCCCTCAATGCCAGCATCTCACCGCGGACGATGACGTCACGTTTTTGCTCGCTGACTCAGCCTTCCTCGAACGGGAGCATCCGAGACTGCCGCCACCGCGGCCGCGTCGCTCCTCCCGCCGCACGAGGGGAATCGAGCGGGGACAGTCTCGCTGGTTTACTATGTGGGTAGCTAGATAAACATTTACTGCCGCCGAACATGAATTGAGGCAATTATCGTTCCCGTGAGCTAGGCTTCACCATGCACGGACGCAGCGGCCATGCACGGGGATGCACGCTGGTACATCAGGGTAGAATGTCGGTTCCGGGAGTGACGTCACCGCCGTTAAAGGTTGCGTGATACAAAGACGCCTTCACCTTCTCCCCCTCCTCCCTCTTCCTGTTTAGACCCCCTTTTTTCTCGATTCCCTTCCTGTTCCCTATCTTCAACCTCGTTCCTAGCGCGTCTCTCTCTCTCTCTCTCTCTCACATGCACTCTTCTCTCTTGCTTTCCCTTCTATTCTTTTAGCGTATCTCCCTCTATCTTACTGCATCTATCTGTCGCTTGCGCGCGCGCTCTCTCTCTCTCTCTCTCTCTCTCTCTCTCTCTCACACGCACTCTTCTCTCTTGCTTTCCCTTCTATTCTTTTAGCGTATC
>NW_014586024.1:2315-3149 GCF_000485595.1 Priapulus caudatus
CTGGCTAATTACTTACATTGGCTTACGTACGCTGGCTAATTACTTACATTGGCTTACGTACGCTGGTATACTCACGCTACTATGCCAGTGAGCTATCTAACAATTTACATAAACTGATTATGTATTTATTGAATAACGACTACGCTTCCTGCTGGCAGAGGAAGTGTTCCTTCCTCGCGCGGAAGCGTGTTGCGCAGCTTGTATTTCAGTGCAGTGTTTGTCCTGCTATATATCGATTAATCTCTCTACCGCACTGACTTACTACAGATATTCACTATTATTCACCCGCCACTGTATGTCATTTGCTGCTCTATCTCAGTGTGGTCCACTTGTGAATGAGGGTCTGTCTTTTGGTCACTGTAGTGGGTCTTTTGGTCACTGTAGTGGGTCAGTTGGTGTGTTTCGGCTCTATGTACATTGTACTGGAGGATAGGACAAGGTTGGTGCCTGTAGATTGTGTTATAGGTCGGGGTGGTTACTGTGGTGATTGTACATCGTGCCACGGGTCGGAGTGGTTGCTGTGGTGCTGGTACATTGTGTTATAGGACAGGGTGGTTGCTGTGGTGCTGGTACATTGTGTTATAGGACAGGGTGGTTGCTGTGAGTGCTGGTATATTGTGTTATAAGTTGGTGTGTTTCGGCTCTATGTACATTGTACGTGAGGATAGGACAAGGTTGGTGCCTGTAGATTGTGTTATAGGTCGGGGTGGTTACTGTGGTGCTGGTACATTGTGTTATAGGACAGGGTGGTTGCTGTGGTGCTGGTACATTGTGTTATAGGACGGGGTGGTTGCTGTGATGCTGGTACATTGTGTTATAGGACAGGGTGGTTGA
>NW_014586025.1:0-417 GCF_000485595.1 Priapulus caudatus
TGTGTGTGTGTGTGTGTGTGCGTGCGCGCGCGCGTGCGTACGTGTGTGTGCGGGTGGCGGTGTGTGTGTGTGTGTGTGTGTGTGTGTGCGTGCGCGCGCGCGTGCGTACGTGTGTGTGCGGGCCGGCGGTGTGTGTGTATGTGTATGTGTGCGTGTACCGGCGGGTGGCGGTAGCTCCTGTTAAATGTTGCAGCAGTATACTCACGGAACGGCACGGCACGGCACGGCGACTCAGCAGGAACTCTCAACGATTAGACTTAACGTTTATTTTTTAATCCAATACAAAAACTCAGAAACTTCGCTAGAAAAATTTGCAGCGAAAACACGCGAACACGCAGAAAGCCCGCAAGGAGTTAGTAGAAAGAGAGAAAGAGAGAGAGAGAGAGAGAGAGAGAGAGAGAGAGAGAGAGAGAGAGA
>NW_014586025.1:1801-3147 GCF_000485595.1 Priapulus caudatus
AGAGAGAGAGAGAGAGAGAGAGAGAGAGAGAGAGAGAGAGAGAGAGAGAGAGAGAGAGAGAGACACACACACACACACACTCCAGGCGTCGCTCAGCGTTCGTTCATTACACACACCGTTAGTTACGTAGATTCGCATCCCTGAGAGAGATGCTGACCGCTGCTGCCTCAGCTTCCTTCATGACCGTTAATGAGGGGGGGGGGATGCGGTGATGATGAGGTCTGCATAGCGCATGCGCGACCCCCCGAGAGTGGAGAGCGAGAGATGTTGTTATCGTTCTGGTGACGACGTTACTTCATTGTGTTGACGTGCTGTCATCGTCATCATCATCGTTCTCGCCGTCGCCGTCATCATCATCGTCCTCGGTGCCATTACCGTCGCCACCATCATCGTTGTCCTTGCCGCCATCATCATCATCATCGTCGTCGTTGTCGTCGCGCCATCATCATCGTCCTCGTCGTCATCATTATCGCCATCTTCACCGTCATCGTCATCGTCATTAGCATCGTCGTCATCACCTTTATCATCGTCGTCGTGATCATCATCATCATCATCATCATCATCGTTGCGGCGCGTGCGGGGATGATGTTGATACATGATGTGAGTTACGCTGTGCTGACAGGAGGTCCGCGTTTACAACACCACAGAGAGGAAGCTAGTTGTTCGTGTTATTACTGCAGGAGGAGGGAGGAGGAGGAGGAGGAGGAGGAGGAGGAGGAGGAGGAGGAGGAGGGGTGCAGGTGGTGATGGGCACGGCAGTTGGAGTGCACGCGGATAATTGCACGGCCCGCTGCGTAATCTCTATCCGCGCTTCGTTGAGCTATAATGAGTGACCTGACTCGTGCGCGCGTGCATGTGTCTGTGTGCGTGCGTTCGTGTGTGCGTATGTGTGTGCGTGCGTGCGTGCGTGTATGTGTGCGTGCATGCGTGCGTGCGTGCGTGCGTGTGTGTGTGTCTGTGTGCGTGCGTGCGTGCGTGCGTGCGCGCGTGCATGTGTCTGTGTGCGTGCGTGCGTGCGTGCGTATGTGCGTGCGTGCGTGCGTGTGTGTGCCTCCTTTCCCTCCCCTCTCCCTCCTCCTTTACCTTCCCTCTCTCTCCTCCTTTTCCTCCCTTCTCCCTCCTCCTTTCCCTCCCCTCTCCCTCCTCCTTTCCCTCCCCTCTCCCTCCTTCTTTCCCTCCCCTCTCCCTCCTCCTTTCCCTCCCCTCTCCCTCCTCCTTTCCCTCCCCTCTCCTTCCTCCTTTCCCTCCCCTCTCCCTCCTCCTTTCCCTCCCCTCTCCCTCCTCCTTTCCCTCCCCTCTCCCTCCTCCTTCCCCTCCCCTCTCCCCCCTCCCTTCCCTCCCCCTTC
>NW_014586026.1:0-1248 GCF_000485595.1 Priapulus caudatus
ACATCAACGCTCCCGCTCCCGCCGACTCTTGCACCTTAACGGCAGCGGGTTGACACGGACTGAGGGGATAGGGAAGCGACGACGCGCCGTAGTAGCTCTTCTGGAAGTCGAACGACAGGAAGCCGCCGCCGGCACCGAGCACGGACATCCAGTTGTAAGCGGCCGCCTTATGAGCGAGCGCGCGCTCGGCTGACATCGTCTGGTGCAGCGGAAGAAAGCCCGGACGTGCGTCACTCTCCTCGGACTCGCAGCGAGATCCGCGGTAGTTCAGCGTTCCGCCGCTAGGTGGCGGCATGTACGGGTGCGCATGCGCGCCGATCTTCTCCTGCCGTCTCCACTTGGCGCGTCTGTTCTGGAACCAGACCTGGACTCGAGCTTCGGTGAGGTCTACTCTCATGGCCAGCTCCTCCCTAAACACAAGTAGAAACACATGTGATAATAATTAAAATTGCCCAGGCCCACTAGCTATGTATGATTCATGAAGAAACAAAAGCCCTTAATTGATATACGTTTCATTCCTTAAAGGAGTGATGCAAACAAAAGATACAAGAACAATAAACAGAAGTAGAAACACATGTGATAATAATTAAAATTGCCCAGGCCCACTAGCTATGTATGATTCATGAAGAAACGAAAGCCCATATACGTTTCATTCCTTGAAGGAGTGATGCAAACAAAAGATACAAGAACAATAAACAGAAGTAGAAACACATGTGATAATAATTATCATTCGATGGCTGTGGCGCTACTGTATGGACTGGAAACCAACTACAATATTAGTGGCGAAGGGAATAATGGACCATGAAAAAATGTCCCTATTAACCACATAGACCCCCTCGCATGAAAACATATAGGTTTTTTTCGGACTATTTTAATACATGAATAGATTCGTGATAACGCTTCTGCACTAAAATTTCTATATGGCATTTTTTACAGCTAAACCATTACTCTGCAGACAAAACGGAAAGACAAAACGGAAAGGCAAAAGGGCCTTTTCTAATGGCCACAGTCCGTGACACAGTGAATATGTGGGACGAATCAATTAGGTGACGAATGTGAGTAGTTGGAAGCGTAAACGATGAAAGGGAATCACGCTGTACACTCGTGCCTGTCTAATAAATAAGGTATGGCGATATTACTGTTGTCGGACAGATCCGCAATTATGACCGTAATGGCTATTATGCATCGGACAAGCTCTCTCTCTCTCTCTCTCTCTCTCTCTCTCTCTCTCTCTCTCTCGCTCTCTAT
>NW_014586027.1:0-1457 GCF_000485595.1 Priapulus caudatus
AGGTGGACTGTGCGTCTATGTGCGTGAACTAGAACACTCCTTGGACTGGTCTACACGTATAATACACGTGGACTATGCGTATATGTACGTGAACTAGAACACTCCTTGGACTGGTCTACGCGTATAATACACGTGGACTGTGTGTATATGTGCGTGAACTAGAACACTCCTTGGACTGGTCTACGCGTATAATACACGTGGACTGTGCGTCTATGTACGTGAACTAGAACACTCCTTGGACTGGTCTATGCGTATAATACACGTGGACTGTGCGTCTATGTACGTGAACTAGAACACTCCTTGGACTGGTCTATGCGTATAATACACGTGGACTGTGCGTCTTATGTGCGTGAACTAGAACACTCCTTGGACTGGTCTACGCGTATAATACACGTGGACTGTGCGTCTATGTACGTGAACTAAACCACTCCTTGGACTGGTCTATGCGTATAATACACGTGAACTGTGCGTCTTATGTACGTGAACTAGAACACTCCTTGGACTGGTCTACGCGTATAATACACGTGGACTGTGTGTCTATGTGCGTGAACTAAAACACTCCTAGGCTACGGCGATGATATATTGTGTAGTAGAGTGCGGGAGTAAATTTATTGCCGTTAATTCTGTTGATTTGTTGTTTGAAATTGAATGCCTAGTCTAGGTCGTCGTTGGTATGTATGCTTATTGCAACTGTTACTATAGGGTGCATGACAAAAATTAACCCATCGCTTATGTTCTACGATGATTGGTATTAAGTGTTATGCGCGTATGTGTGTGTGTGTGTGCGTGCGTGCGTGCGGTGCGTGTGCGTGCGTGCGTGTGTGTGCCTGCAGCATGGGGGTTATGTGTATTACATGTATATATGTATAATACATATATATACGTAGGTATATATATACGTCGTCTGGCACGAGAGTGCCCAATCACGAACAAAAGGCACTTTTCCTTAACTTGGACCTGGTGATTCTACTAGTTCCTACGATCAAAATCATGACTAGACATATATATACGATAATACGTACACACACGCACGCTCACACACGCGCGCACCCGCACGCGCACGCGCGCACACTCACGCAAACCCCCCCCCCCCCCCAGTGCCAGTACGAACATTTACTCTGAAATAGCCTCTGACAAGATTTTAAAACTGTCGAGCAGCTATGACATTGGCTGGTTATTATTGATAGTGGCGATGTTGTGTACCAAGAGTAGATAATAAAACTGGTTTTATTATCTACTCTTGTGTGTAAGTATAGCAGACAGTCGGTACGTGAAATATTTATATTCTGCTATCGTTTGTTCTATTGATGAAACACATTTATATTCAACCGTCGATGATATCTCTGAAGAACGTATCCGTACAAGTATATCTATCTATTACGAGTATATATATATATATTATATATAAATATATATATATATATATATATATATAATATATATATATTCGTGATGGC
>NW_014586027.1:2649-3145 GCF_000485595.1 Priapulus caudatus
CCCAGGGTACGTTCCAGTATACAGGACCGTACCCAGGGTACGTTCCGGCAGTACCCAGGGAGACATAGACCCTGGCAGCGTGAGTTATAGAATGTGTGAGGGGGAAGGGAGGCATAGTTGTTATCATTACCTACTATATAAGGATTCACATTGGAATAGATCTCTCAGATGATATCATGTAATACCACACACGGCAGCCTTCGTGACACTGTTCCTTGCAAACGGGATTGTATATCGTTTCGTATTTTGTGGAAATCAAACGCGAATGCACTAATTGGAGAAGATGTGATTAGGGCGTGAATAAGGGAGCATTCACTTTGATGTGTGCCTCGCCTGAGGTCCTATTGAATACAGTCGAATAAACGTGTTTTTTCCACGTACTCGACCTCTTGGTTATATTATATTCTGTCTATTATTTCTTCACTATAATTTTATTGTGTGTGCGAGAGAGAAAGAGAGAGAGAGAGAGAGAGAGAGAGAGAGAGAGAGAGGGAGG